>NW_026896541.1:0-23810 GCF_033153095.1 Gastrolobium bilobum
CAGTCAAAGATGGATAATGGAATTGAATGAACATAAATTTTTTGGATGGTTTGCCCTGTTGAGCAAGAAAGAAAAGTTCCCACAGAGGACCCCCACCTGTCTCGGTCTCTCTCTTTGGTGTGCATTCAAATTGGTGTTTTTTACTTTTGCAGCGAGTAAAGCATAAAAAAGAATATAAAAGCACAGGAAAGAGAGAGCTAGGTGTTTCCTTGGTTCATGTTCTTTCTTTGTCACTCTAAAAATGAAGTTTGAAAAAGCAGAATAACAATAATACAGGGGTATGTCCTTTTTGCTTCTTTTGAACAATACCAAGAATCAAACAACGCCACAAAACAAGAAATTTGAGCACGTAATGTGAACCGGTTTGGTATCTGAGAGTGATAGCTAGCCATGCATGTTGTGCTGTGGTATTTTAATAATGGAAGATAGAATCTCCAAAGCACGGACACACAACTTTTTTGAAAATTTGTGTGTCGGACACGTTCCGACACGCAGTCAACATTTAGGGACACGTGGTCAACGCTCGGTCACGCTCGGACACGTGTTTTTCTGACACGCAGTCAACTTTTTCCGACACGCGGTCAACGCTCTGACATGTTTTTTTTTTTAAATCTTAATTTTATTTTGTTAACTAAATATAAAAGAATAATTTATAAATTAATTTTTTTCTGTTATGAAACTTGACATGAAAAATTAACAAAGTACGAAAAATTATTTATATTTAAATTTATGTTATGAAATTTAAATATTTGATTGGTTATATGACTTATTATGCACTCTTATATGTATTAAATATAAATTTTATTATATATATTAAAAAATTTATTTAATATCAAAACGTGTTCCAACGTGTCGAAATATGACATTTTTTAGAATTAACGTGTCGGCGTGTCGAGTCGTGTCGTGTCCCGTGTCCGTGTCCATGCATCATAGAATAGAATAGCGTGCCGGTATGAGAAGCGCCACAACTCTTGAATTTTCAAACACCTATAGAAATGAAAAACAAAAGGTCAAACATATTGTTACTAATAATTAGTTTTACTGTCTCAGTCTCAGTCGATTGAATTGAGACGGTTTTAAAGAAAAAGGTTTACCGATATAATTAATTAGTTTTGTTTTTGTTTTTTTATTTATAGTTTCATCTGATGGTTAGGTTTAAAATGTATATCAGTTTGATTGAGTTACTTTTGTATTTTTTTTAAAAAAAATTTATAAGAAATCAATTTCATAAAATTACATCAAATAATTTAATTCTTAAAAGAAAGGTTGATGAATTGCAATACGTATCGTGTATCATTTGACTGATTTTTTGTATCGTGTATCGTAAATCGTATCGAATCGTAAGATACAGAAATATAATAAAAATAAATTAAATATATATAATATAATTAATATCGTATAATTCCAAATTCTAAAAAAGATTTAATAAGCAAAATACATAAGTAATTAAAGTGCAAACCAGTTATTCTCCTACTCATCAACCATTAAGACTAATATATTACTATTATCGCTATCAGCATCTATAAGTGACATAACTAATCCCTCATTTTCTTCCAAAAAGGATCTCTTTTTTTAATTTAAATTGTAAATCAAATCTTTATTTAATTTTTTTATATTAAAAATAACAAATTTTGATTTAATTTTTGTATCGTATCACACGTATCGTATATCGTAAGATACAATATTGTATTATTCGATACAAACTCCTTTCTGATACACCTATCGATACGTATCGTTGAACTTGTGAATCATATATCGTGTATCGTAAGATATTGATAACTATGTTTAAAAGTACTCAAAATTCAAATTAAAATATTTTTTTTTTAATATATCAACATAAATATTTTAATTAATTATCAATTCAGCAATGTATGTCCAAATCAAAGAGGGAAATCAATTTAACTTGAAATATAATAGGAAAGTTCTTAAGTAAGTATGGATGATATTTTGGATCGAGACTCGAATCTGAGCCCAGCAATCATCGTACATTCCAAGTTTAGATTTGCGTTTGAATTTTGATATTTCCTTATTATTGCGATAATCTCGGATTATTTTTGTATCTCATACTTATCTGGCAACAACATACCCTGTAGTGTACACGGCCTAAAAATAATATTATCTCACCCAATTAGTGTAATTCGGTTGGCAATGCATGCTGAGTAGAGTAAGGAAAGAATCAGAGTTCGATTCCTATCAAATATATCTTTGGAGAAGGGTGAACAGTGACAAAACCCTAATTCGAGATTAGTTCTATAACCAGCTCAAAGAATTGAAACTTATGATTTACCCAAAAGAATCAACTCATCTCAAAAATGTAATTAGGATGGATATGTCCAAAAAAAAAAATAACAATATTATCTTCTTCTTTTTTATACAATAATAATATTACCTCAAATTAAGCATCTTCTTAATAATATATAGAAAGGAGAACCAAACTTTGGAAACTTTGCTGACGTGTCACTTCCTCCTTAATTCTCAGCTTTGTGTTCACACTGGAGATAGTTTGAAAAGTTACTTCTACAAAGGAGAGAGAGTTTCTTTTAAATCATTATAAAATACTTGGTGGCAGACAGCTATATTAATGATGTTCTCAATTCAAAATTCAAAATTGAAATTTGATATGGGTGGGAAGTGTATTAATTGAAATTGAAATCAGTCACCTAACAATTAAGTTTCCTCCACTGTTTTCTGCATTGGTAATGGTGAAGTGTATTCTATAAGCTAAATTTTTTTTTAAAATAAATAAATTACGACTTTGCCTATAAATAGGGAAGTGTTGCTTCTTCTTTTTGTCTTGCTTGCATTTTTTTTTCGTTCATGTGTGTAGGGATTGTTCTATTGGTATAATTTTCTATTTCTTTATGAACAAACCCTATGAATTCGTTTGCATAAATTTTATACTGACTGATTTATTCATTTTTTCAGGATGGAAGGATTCATAATACTGCCACCACATCTCATTTTCTTGGTGCAGCGGTAAGATTTTTTTTTTGTTTTAATCGTAACAAAATTTTCTCACTGCATCTCATTGTTCATTGTTCTTTGTTCCTTTTGGATTTGTGAATCTGAACTTTTTTTTATTGAATAATGTTCGAAGCTTTGCGTTCAAAAATTTGCATGGATAGATCTGCATCTGTTATGGCTTTAAAGTGAAAATAGTTAAAAAGTAAATTCATAGGATATTTTTCTTAGATCTGATCTACATCTGTTATGGTTTTTTTATTTTCCCACTTCTCTCTCATTTTTCTTTCGATTCTTCCAATTCATCTCTTGCAATCAATCTTGAACCTGAGATGGATCGGTATTTTGTTTATCTTTTGTTAGAGCGGGTTGGTCATGGAAGTAGATTTGATGATCATTTGTTTAGCAAACGAGCTTGGAAGCATATGTCCTCAATGTTCAATGCGAGGAAACAAGTGAACAATTTTCGTCCTTACGGTGGGTTCACTTTCAACTATTATACTATTTGAAAGCGCTTGCAGATCTTCAAAGAAGAGCTAAACTTGTTGTTGTAAGCTGTGAAAGACGGAAGAAGATATGGGTTACCTTCTTTTGATTTTTCAATTTTGAAGCTTCCCTTTTTTTCTTTTTCTTTTTCTTTTATTTGAATATGCATCACACAATTGTGGCTCCATAATAGCGAAAAAGATATATTATTATATATTCTTTCCTTTTCTTATTTATTTTTATTTTATGTATGACTTTTATTATGTATCCTTTGATTATATATTCTTTTCTTTTTATTTCTCCAGCGAAATTAAATGTGAATAAATTATTGAAATTAAATGTCTACGTTAATAAATGTCTACGTAAATGATAAATCATATTTCACAATCATTCTTGGTTTTATAATGTCCGATGATTTTATCTAGCTTTCATTTGACGTATAATAAAAACTAAGTAAATGTCTACGTTAATAAAAAGTTTAATTTGACTTATAATAGCCTACCAAAAAAAATTGACTTATAATATTCTTGGCGTTGTTATTGCGATTCAGGAAGAGTCTTAAAGTATGTATGTCATTTTGCGATTCAGGCAGAGAAGTACTGTTAGTGCTCTTTTGGTTTGTATTCTTTTTTCAATTTAATACATTTTTATTATTAATAACAAAAACATTAATAATGTTTTTATAATTCTAAATAGTTAGTGTGAAAATCAGCATTAATTAGTGGTAGACAGGTGCATTAATATCTCACTTCTTTTTTAGAATTCAAAATTCAAAATTGTATAGGTGGGAAAAGAGTTTAACTTCTTTTAGTGAGAGACAGCTGTATTAAATTTCTATTATTTTCTACATGAGAATTGTTAACTCTTATTTTAAAAAATATTTAATGTTTTTTTGCATATTTATCAAAAAACCAAAAGATCCCGAGAAAAGAGTTCAGCATTAATTAGTGGCAGACATATGCATTAATTTCCCACTTTTTTTGAAATTTCGAAATTTGAAGTTGATATAGGTGTGAAAAGAATTTAACATCTTTTAGTAAGAGACAACTGTATTAAATTTCTATTATTTTCTACATTAGAATTGTTAACCCTCATTTTAAAAATCATTTAATGCTTTTTTTATATTTATCGAAAAACCAAAAGACCCAAAGAAAAGAGTTCAGCATTAATTAGTGGCAGACAAGTTCATTAATATACTCTCTCTCTTTTTTGAAATTTCGAGATTTGAAGTTGATATAGGTGGGAAAAGAATTTAACATCTTTTAGTGGAGACAACTGTATGAAATTTCCTCTATTTTTTACATGAAAATTGTTAACCCTCATTTTAAAAGATATTTAAAGTTTTTTTCTATATTTATCGAAAAATCAAAAGGCCCAAAAAAAAAAAGTTCAGCATTACTTACGCTTTTATACTAGATATAAAATTTAAATTCAAAAATGATTAAAATTAACATTGATTTCTTCTCTCTCTTTCCTAAGACCATAATGTCTTATATCTCGGGAATGAGAGAGAGGAACTAACGTAGGTTACGCCATTGAAGGAAAGGAAGGGCATAAATGTCGTTAAATGGAAAAGACAGCTGGTTGGGTTTTAAGGTGTAGATGAGGGCTAGGCTTTGAGAATTGAAGTGGGAGCAGACATGCTCATAAGAGAGATGAAGTTGAAACGTCTAGCTAGGTTCTCAGCCTCGGAGGTGACGGTGAATTGTGTGAACTTCGAATAGATGGTGAGTGTTGTAGTGGTTGGAGGATCATATATATTTGAAATTTAAATGAAAAAATTGTTATACCCTGTATCCAAACTTTTACAATACCAACGCAGCAAGGATTAATGACATTTTAAAAAAAAGGGTTAATTGGGTATAATTACAATCTGTGCGAAGTTATAAAAACTGCACGAAACGTCATTTTAAAAAAGGACTTTTACGTTTTACGCTGAAGTCCAATCTGTTGACCTACATGCTAATAGTTACGGGTAAGTGAAACGTCATTTTAAATGGCATTTAAGTAGGTAAAGATAACATATATCATTTATTATCATTGCCACCTAAAACGTAATTGTCGTTGCCACTATAAGTGGTTTTTCTGATTCTTGAACTGAAATGACACACTGTAATTGCTCAACAGATTCAATAGGATCTTAAATTGCAAAATAAAGGCTAAACAGTTTAAATTAAATAAATATATAATTTACTCTAAAAATCGAATTAAAATAAATTGAAATTTAAGTGAACCATTTATTGGTGGCAAACAACTCATTCGATGTCCCACTGCTTTCTACATTGAAATTTTCAAATTAATAATAACTCATTATTTTCTGAAATATTTATTTTAAATCTCGAATTTCATTTAAATTTCAATTTTGAATTTGAATTTTGAATTTTAAACTTTGTAGTGGTGGGAAAACATTTGGACAATTATTGGTGGCAGCTCATTTATTATACCATTACTTTCTACATGGATTTATGCCTAAGGTTTGGATGAGAATCTGACATTTACACTATATAGGGATTGTGATATTTCTGTAATTCTTTAGAAAGCACTTTTAAGTTTGCACTTTTACGTTTAATAATGAGTTGCCAATTCAATGAATAAAAATGGAAAATTGTTAATGTATATATGAATGAAATCCTCATAAATATAGGAGTTGCCAATGCTCATAATGATAAGATGGAAAATGAGAAATAATTATACGAGATATAGAATTTTAAAACAGATGAATGAAAAACAATCATACGATATATAGAATTTTAAAACAGAAGAATGAAAATAATTTATTTAATTCAAAATTCTAAAATAGATATTAATTCTTTTTAAAATATTTAAACTAAATAGTTAATGCGAAAAGAGTTCAGCATTAAATAGTGGCAGGCAGGTGCATTAATATCCCATTTCTTTTTTAAAATTCGAAATTTGAAGTTCATATAGGTAAGAAAAGAATTTAACATCTTTTAGTGGGAGACAACTGTATTAAATTCCCACTATTTTCTACATGGGAATTGTTAACCCTCATTTTGAAAAACATTGAATGATTTTTTTCCATAGTTATCGAAAAACCAAAAGACCCAAGAAAAGAGTTCAGCAATAGTTAGTGGCAGACAGGTGCATTAATATTCCACTCCTTTTTTAAATTTCGAAATTTGAAATTGATATTGGTGGAAAAAGAATTTAACATCTTTTAATGGGAGACAACTTAAATCTGATTTTAATTTTTGTAAATACAAATTTGTAAAATTTCAAATACAAACGACGCAAATCCTTGCAAAAAATAATTATTTACATAAAATGCTGATAGTTAAAGGTTGCAAACTGGACTTGGCCCAGAGGGCCTGCCCGCCCCGCCTGCCAACACATTTTTATAATTAAATTAAAATTTCACTATTCTTCTTTTATAATTAAATTCCTAATAAGGTTACCAAAAAAATAAAATTCCTAATTCATATTTCAATGAGGATGTAAATACAAATTTATAAAATTTCAAATATTAGCGACACAAATCCTTACAAAAATGACTATTTATTATTTATTGTGAATAAGAGCCTTTTGTGAATAAATATAAAAACCTATTACATGCTAATAGTTATATGTGGCAAACTGGGTTCGGCCCGGAGGGCCGGCCTACCAAACATTTTTATAATTAAATTAAAATTTCATTCTTCTATTTTTATAATTAAATTATTATATCTGATTTTAATTTTTGGAAATACAAATTTGTAAAGTTTCAAATACAAACGACGCAAATCCTTGCAAAAAATAATTATTTACATAAAATGCTGATGGTTAAAGGTTGCAAACTGGACTTGGCCCAGAGGGCCTGCCTGCCCTGCCCTGCCAACACATTTTTATAATTAAATTAAAATTCCACTATTCTTCTTTTATAATTAAATTCTTAATTCATATTTCAATTTTTGTAAATACAAATTTATAAAATTTTAAATATTAACGACACAAATTCTTACAAAAAAATAACTATTTATTATTTTTTGTGAATAAGAGCCTTTTTTGTGAATAAATATAAAAACCTATTTCATGCTAATAGTTATAGGTGGCAAACTTGGCTCGGCCCCGAGGGCCGGCCTACCAAACATTTTCATAATTAAATTAAAATTGCATCCTTCTTCTTTTATAATTAAATTCTTAAATGTGATTTTAATTTTGTAAATACAAATTTGTAAAATTTCAAATACAACCGGCGCAAATCCTTGCAAAAAATAATTATTTATTATTTTTTTAAAATCTGATTGTAATAAATGAAAGTTCATCTCTGAAATAAAATATAAAAACTTAGATGCAAATATAAGAACTTTTACGTGTGGATAATATAAAAATTTATTACATGCTGGTATATAATGCTGACAATTAGAGGTTGCAAAGTGGAGTCGGTCTGGAGGACTGACCTGCCTATATTTTTTGTAATTAAATTAAAATTTTGCTCTTCTTATTTTATATTAAACATAATAACTCAAAAATTTGCCAACTCTATATGTACAAAAAGTTGGAGTTAGGTAGCTAACAATATTGATTTAAATAAAATGTAGAGATATATTTTTATGATTTACATTAACTTTTACGAGACAGACAAACAAATTTCTTTTTTCCCGTGCATCGCACGAGTTATACTTAATTTTGAAGGAGTTTTTTTATGTAGGGTTCTGATTTGGAACATTATCCAGGAAAACTTAACGTTCTTAATGAAAATTCTATGTTATTTAAGGTCAACTTAAAAAAAATATTTTGGAGTCATATAATGAGCCAAGATATTAAGATTCAAGTGTTTGAAGCAGCGAAGCTATTGTCACCTCATTCTTTAAGTCTTTGGTGGACCCAAATGTATGTTATTGTTTTTTAAAAATTTATCATTGTGGGTTCTTTATATTGTTACAAGTTTTTAGCATGTGTATTGATTTGATGCTGTTTAGACACATTTGTTCCAATGTAAGCAAAAAATATGACTCATACATGATTATTTGGTTAATTTGCTTTCAAATCCCTTTCAGACAACGTTTTTTGGGTTCTAAAAACAAAATAACTCATTTTTTTCCTGAGATTATTACTTCTGGGTGTTAACATATTAGCATAATTTATTTAATAAGTATTTGCACTTTGTATCGTAGGCATAAATATGATGGTAGAAAAGGATGTACCTGGTAATGCATAAACATAGGAAATCACATGTTTGATATGTGTTGAACTCATTCCTCCAATGATTGCTACAGAATGACACTGAATTAATAATGTTTTCTTATTATAGGTACAAACTGATCTTTTAATCCCATATTTGCTTCGTCTGTTTGTTACCTTGATTTTATTAGTGTTGTTATAGTTAGCAATAAGTTGTATGCATTTTTCTTTTTTTACGCATCCTCATTTTAACATAGTCTACTGTGGCGTATTTATTTTTTACATAACTCATCGATTAGATAACTGTATTTGATTTGCATAATATTGATCACTTTCGATAGCAGATTTTTGTTTATGATTGATATTTGCAAAGTTCTGTGTCAATGCTGTAATTTTTTCCACCTGTAATATAGAATAAGATAATAACACATGATTTTGTAAGTATAAGGTTTGCAGTGCGATTAACCAACCACGGCGGACGATAAATATTTTGTTCTTTTTCCCCCGGGCATCGCACGGGTAATTCACTAGTTAAACTAGATAAAGGAACCAGATTACATGAGTCAGAGAGATCCAAAATCAGATAAAATATTGCATGCTCTCAATCGTCACATCAGGATATATTCTTATCAAAGAAGGAGCATTTTTTTTACGGGGAAATTTTTTTAAAAAAAAATATGATGGGAAAATTTTTGAGCAGATAAATTATAAAAAAGTATTTGATAGGTTCAAAATTTTTCTGAAAATATTGGATTATTCTATTAATTAGTGTTATGGAAAAATAAAAGTAACATGTATCATATGATATTTTTTGTTTAGGAATATGATGTATAAAATGAAATAATGAGAAAAAAATTCCTTACAATTATTTTCAGTTTTCTCGTAACAAAAGTTGAAAACAAATTTGTCTCACCTCATTTTCCCATAATTTCAATAAATATCCTGGTACTTATCTCCACCTCAGTCACCATTTCTCTTTGCATTTTTATTAGGCGTCTGTGGTTGTGTAATTTCACAAATCACAACCTAGACAATTGAAATAATGAAAGAAAATATTTGAGTAATAAAAGTCTAAAACTTTTATAAAATTAGAATTTTTATTATTCAGTTTGCAACTTTTATAAATCTATGATTTTTTTTTTTGGTAAAAAAATCTATGATATTTATCACTCAGTTCGTAACATTTAACAAAAAATGAGTAATTTTAAAAAAAACACGGTACTTTTAAAAAATACCAAAGTAAAACCGAGAAGGGCTACACAGAGATTGAGGGTCTGTTTCATTGTGTTTTATTAAGGTGGTTCACACAATAAGGCTTGGAGCAACGAATGAACATTCCCAACACAAAGTATCCAACCACAATGAATGACACATAATACTCCATAATGAAGCTTAATTAGCTTTGCTGTCATATCTAACCAGATCTTACCAAGAAGAAAATATTTTAGGAAACAAGACAAATCCAAAACATTATAAAAGTTACATGACATCAATTTACCTTGCATTAAATTAATTTCTAGCTTCATAGACCCTAAAAATCCATGCATATAGAAAACAATAGAACAGGGTTCACTTGACCTAATATGCAGGTAAAGGAACATAAAGAAATATTGTTCTATTAATTTATTACAAGTACACTTATTGGACATCAAGCAAAGCCTGTAACTCCAACTCAGCGTGGTTGGCAAGTTTGTAATCATATATCCATTTGGTAGGTTTCCATAATATTTTTTTGCTTATTTTTTTTTAATCTCAAACCAGCAGGCGCAGCTTCTAACTTCTGTAATGAGGCTTTGGTGAAAGTAGGCAGGAACTGTAACCTTGGACTCATAAACCATAACATTCTTTCAATGAAAAATGCATAAGTACAACTAGCACCATTTTTTCTACATCAAGACATAACATCTATATTAACAAAACTGTTGCGATCTCATCAATATTAATCAGAGACCTGAAAGCTTAAAACCTCGCTTCACACCTTATTCCACTATTGACAGATCTTATTAAGAGTAGTAAATGCATTACTCCGTTTCTCTGAACTGAGGAGTACCCTTCTCCATAAGCAAATTCATTATTTATAAAATCAGGAGTTAGGTTGTCACGAAACTGGTTCGACCACATATAGTGCCAAAACAAGATTGCCTTGCCTGATTGCTATGTGTCAATATCAAACCCCTTTGTCCAAACAGGCATGCAATATATTAAGATCCCAAAAGAGAATGAGACACATATTGTAATAATAGCATAGGCATACGCTCTCCAAGGATGATTGCTTTCTCTCATTGCATTAACCTCAACAGCGAAAGTAAAGACAGTTCTCAGACACCCCATCATACCAAACTGTATTCCTACTACAACAGTATCACAATTCCTGGTGTTCACCTGCATCAAACAAGTAAATACTGGTCGTTACCTCCAAAATTGTGATGCAAGTTCTCTTGACTTTTGTATTGGGATATAAGATACAGATTCTCAAAAACAACATAGGTAAGAGCAAACACATTTAGAGCTAAGTAGTTACAATACAATGCAATTATATAAAGAAAAGGTGCTTCCATACAAGCCATTAGATGACACCTTGGTCCGGATAAGTCCACCTTAGAGTCTGTGAGAGGCTTGCGAGATAAAAATCGATGCAAATATCGTTAAGAGAAATAAAGGCAACAATCAAGATGGTATCTCTAAAGTAGAAGTTGAAAGATAAGAGGTATATCCTACTCAAATATAAAGACAGATTCTATGGCTACTAGCTTAGAGATTAACCAATGAAGTTCAGACATGGGAGAATTGGAACATGAATGATGACAAAGAAAAAGAAATTCACTTATTATTAAATGCTTTTATTTACCTAAAAGAAAGTCAAGTGCAGAGAAGAGCCAGCGGCAGGAAACACTGAGTTCAAGCATTTTTTGATTCCAACCACTGAAGGTTGTGAGGCTCCCTAAGTAACCAGTTGTAATTTCTATACCTAGATGCTCTGACACATGAGATATGTCTCCTTTGAACACAACTCCAAACCAATCCATTAAAAATGAACCAATCTAGAACGAAATGTAAAAAATTAGCATTAGCATGTTATCTGAACCAGCCTCTATTTGAATGAACTTCAAAATGGACTTAAATTTCACTTTCACCTAGAAGCAGTTTGAAACTTCTATAAGATTGACCGTGTTAAAGCAAGATTCAAAACTAATTTGCAATTGTGTTCTATAGATACAGGACTTAAGTGTCACTTGACAACAAATTTAAAATGTCAGTCAGAATGATTGTATTATATCAGATTCAAAACAAATTTTCAATTGAGCACACTATAGATTAAGGATTTAAGAAGTGCACAGCACAAAAGCAAAAAAGGAATATCTACTTCAAGCTCAAAAGTGAGAATATTCCTATTTGGGTTCACCTACTGCTTAAAAGGTGACACAAATTTTCTCTGTTGTTAGAAAAGCAGAATTTAATATACAATGTGCTTTCCAACATTTTATTATCATAATTTCTGGAAGTTATGTTCCCGTCCAAACAATTCCAGAATGTTAGTCTTTATGAACACACCATATTCTGTATGTACCAAAACACAAAAAAATAATGAAGATGGAAAAGGGATCACACCATATTAGAAGGAAGGTCAAGGTAAAGAATAGTTTGCTCGCTTGTCACGCCGGCAACCCCAGGGCCAAATAACTTTTGAAGTAAATATCTTGTTAAGACCTGCATATTTAGTATGACAATTTATGTATTAGACTTTTGCGGATAACTGCTTGTCCTAACATGAAATTCGACAATGAAAAATATATCATTGTCCCAAATACAGCTGAAAAATTTCCATAAGCTCTCAATTACAAGCAAAAGAAATACGAATTAAAACTATGGAAAATATAATTGATCCATTCTACACCAATAGGAAAACATGATACACCTATTATCAGTGGATGAGAAGCGGCTGGTAACGGTACACCAAAGTACTTAAATAAATTTATCGCAGACAAGCACATAGATGGAACTTGGATTGTTATTATTACTGTTTTGTCTTGCACTAACTACATATTTTAATAATTAAAGTACCGTGCCTTCTTTATCATTATTGTATGGAAACATTGAAACTGCACCAGAACTGATGCGATAATGCAATCATAAGTATATATAACAAGTCAAGGTAAAAGTTTAAGCATATTACCCAAAGAATTCCAAAAACAGCTAAATGAAGCATACATGAAATATAGTCCAACAACTCTGGCAAGCTTTTACGAGGTTCCTGAAAGTAGATAACATTGTGTAAACTACAATATATGACAATATTTGAAAAATTATCTATAAATATGATTAATTAACAAACAAAAGAGAGAAACCAAAAAGACATGAAAGGTGTTAAAGAGAGCTAACTTGCTTTGAATCTTCAGAACCCACAATTGTATCGGTAGTAAGAGGCCTAACAGAGGAGTTAGGATGGGAGAAGGAAGGGTATGTATGGTTGCTACCTGTGATCCTCTGGAATGGAAACAACAGCTCTATTTTCTGAAGTGTTATCAAAAGACAAGCGCAAACTGCTGCTCTCACTGAACCTTCTACTTAGAAGAGCTCGATCCCCAATGTCTCCAGCCTCTGAAACACTTTGACACTCAGCATCATTATCTATCTGATGGCTTGATATGCTCAATGAATGCCTTCTCATTGAAGAACAAGAACCTGCACTATTCATTCTCTCCATGTCAAAGGTAAGACAGACACAGGACTTGTTTTTACTTTGCTACCTCCTAAAACTGCGTTGAACATTCAACCAAATACCAGTTTAACTCATGCAGCTGCCTCACAATTACAAATAGTTACTCATCATCCTGACAAGAAACAAAAGAAAATACAAACATGTCCTAAAGCTCACAAATATATAAGTGAGAAATATAACAACTTTTCAAGCTTGAAGCCGAAACAAATCAAGGCTCTACCTAAATAATCAGATGGGTACCCAAATAGCAAAAAAATTTCATAATTCAACTCAAATTTAAATCATATCAGATCGTATAAAAGTTTTAAATTAAAATTAAATCATAAGTACACGTAACGATGATTGCTGCAAAGAGAAAGCATTTGAATTCATGTATAATGTAAAGTGCAACAATGGAAGGAAGCAATTGAAAAAGTAACTAAATTGCCACAACTGACCTGAGAAACTTTAACAAATGAGACTTAATCTTCCCAAAATGAAGAAATCTTGAGGAAAACCAAAGCACGTTGAGTTAGAAGTTATGCATTTTGATAGAATGAAGACGAACAATTAAATGACAGAAGCAATATTAACTAAGAACGGAATCAATCTCTGGGAATGGTATTTAACTAATGGAACAATATACTTAAACAGTAAATGAACCAACAGCAATACAAGGATTATTACACCTTAAAAGCAGAAAATATCCTCCTCACTCAGATGGCGGATTGAAGAGAATTACCCTTTATTCCTTAGGCAGCCATTGAGACTCATGCTCAATGCCACTGCTCCTACTACCCCTTTTTACCAGAATACTCAATACCCATCCCACTACTCACTAACTAACTTATATCCCTCACATCCTCTCATTCCTTCTCCCACTTTTCCTCTCCGTGTGCAGCCTTCCACGTGTCCAAGGTGCTAACCAACTTCCAGTTGTCATAAGCTTTCCTCCTTTGAGCCTTACGATCCACTCTTCTTCTAGGTACATTGTCCACCAATTTGAGAGCAGCTACTGGCCCATGAACATCAGTCAGCCCATCAACAATTGGATTATCCTCAGTCAACCCATCCACAGTTGGTCCCTCCATAATTGGTTTCCCTTCTGACGCATGAGACCCACTAACAGTTGGTCCACTAGGAGAGAGCCCATCAACAGCAACCGAGTGTCCATCAACACTCCCTCTTCAAAAATCACCTTGTCTTCAAGGTGAAAGGTAGGGAAAAGAGCTTGAAAATCAACTAACCTCTCCCAAGTGCAATCACAGTCAGGTAAATCCTCCCAACGTACCAGTACCTCCCTCTGCCCATCCTCAGAGCTGCGAGCCTGCAGAACTGCAGCTGGGGAAACATGCAGCTCCAATGAATCAGACAACCCACGGGGTAACTCCAAAACTGATACCGAAGGATGAACAACCCGTTTCAATTGTGAAACGTGAAAAACAGGGTGGACTTTTGAATATGAAGGCAGCTCCAATCTATAAGCCACGGATCCCACCCGTTCCTGAATCACAAAAGGGCCATAAAACCTCGGACTGAGCTTCTGGTTGACACGCGTGAGAATTCCTCCTCCCTGCGGCCCTTGTCTGCTTGTACCTTCATACGTTGTTGAGCTTGGAACAAATTAACCTTAAGCTCCTGGAGAATCACATCTCGTGCCTGCAGCCAGGTATCTACAGCGGCAACCGACGTGCGTGTAGTTGGAAATGAAATGATCGAAGGTGGCTCTCTGCCATATAGTGCACGAAAAGGAGTCATGTTAATAGAGCGGTTGAAGGAAGTGTTGAACCAGAACTCCGCCCAAGACAGCCACTTAGCCCAAGCCTTGGGATGACCATTCACGAAGCAACGCAAATAAGTCTCCAAGGTGCGATTGACCACTTCGGTTTGCCCATCCGTTTGAGGGTGGTAAGCGGAGTTGAACCTCAATTTTGTACCTGTCAAATGAAATAGTGCAGACCAGAATTTACTCACAAAAACACGGTCTCTGTCAGAAACAATAGACTTTGGGATGCCATGTAGACGAACCACTTCCTTCATGAAGACAGCCGCCACTGTTTGTGCATCATAAGGGTGTTTTAATGTCATGAAATGGGCATATTTCGTTAGTCGATCAACCACCACCAAGATTGTATCAACCCCCAATGACTTCGGTAATCCCCCAATGAAGTCCATTGAGATATCCTCCCATACTTGTTGGGAAATTGGGAGTGGCTGTAATAAGCCCGCAGGTTTCAAGTGACTGTACTTCTGCCGTTGGCAGACTTCACATGCTTGAACAAACTCAGCCACCACCTTACGCATACCCTTCCAAAAAAATATAGCCGCCAGCCGCTTATAAGTTCGTAATTCACCCGAATGTCCCCCCATGGTGATGAGTGAAATTCCTGTAAAATAACTGGAATGTGAGGAGAAGATTTGGGAAGGACCAGACGGTTTTTAAACCGAAGACAACCATTAGTGACATGATAACCCGGATGAGAGTGAGCATCCAGCATAACAGCTGTGAGGAGGGACTTAGTAGCGGGATCCCTCAATATTTCCTCAGAAAGCTTCTGTAAATCCGGGCTTGTGAGCAGTGTAAGTTCTCTACAATCCATTACCCGTGATAAAGCATCCGCAGCTGTGTTCTCCGGTCCTGGCTTGTATTGAATCTCAAAGTCATACCCCATAAGCTTCGCAACCCATTTTTGTTGGCCTTCCACTATAAGACGTTGCTCTGTCAAATACTTCAGACTCCTTTGATCTGTGTTAATCAAAAAATGTCGTCCAAGTAAATAGTGACGCCATTTCTGAACGGCAAACACAATTGCTTTTAACTCCCTCTCATAAACAGAGAGCAGCCTATCCCTATCAGAAAATGCTTTACTAAGGAAAGCAATGGGCCGGTTCTCTTGCATCAAAACAGCCCCCATCCCAACTCTTGAGGCATCAGTCTCAACTAAAAAAAGTGTGTTGAAGTCGGGTAAGGCAAGAACTGGCAGCTGCATCATTTCCCCCTTCAATGCATCGAAGGAAAGTTGTGCTTCTTCGCCCCACACGAAGCTATCCTTTTTTAAAAGTTGGGTAAGTGGCCTAGTAAGATGACCATACTGCTTGACAAAGCGTCTGTAGTAACCGGTGAGCCCCAAAAATCCCCTGAGGCCCTTCAAGTTTTTAGGGACTGGCCATTGACTGACAGCCACCAACTTTTGAGGATCAGCCTTCACCCCATCTTGGGAGATCAAATGACCCAAATATTCTAATTCGGACTGTGCGAATGTACATTTTTTTCGGTTAGCTGAAAAGTGATTAGAACGCAGGATCTCCAGCACAACCTTCAAATGCTCACAATGCTGCTCCTCACTGTGACTATATATCAGAATATCGTCGAAAAATACTAAGACGAATTTCCTTAAAAAGGGCTTGAAGACTTCATTCATTAAGGATTGAAATGTTGAAGGAGCATTCCTCAACCCAAAAGGCATCACGAGATATTCGTAATGTCCTTCATGAGTCCGAAAAGCCGTCTTCTCAATGTCGTCAACCCTCATGCGAATCTGATTATACCCCGATTTAAGGTCCAACTTGGAAAAAATCCCTGCTCCATGTAGCTCATCCAATAACTCATCTATAACAGGCAGTGGGAATTTGTCCGGAATGGTTACCTTGTTCAAAGCTCTATAATCTACACAAAAACACCAACTTCCATCTTTTTTCCTGACCAATATCAGGGGACTGGAATAAGGACTGCAGCTCGGCCTTATCATTCCTGCCTCTAACATGTCTTTCACAAACTTTTCAATCTCTTCTTTCTGATAGTACGGGTAGCGGTACGGTCGTATATTAGGGATGGCAGCCCCTGATGTCAGCAATATCTTATGGTCACAATCCCGAAATGGAGGCAACTCGGATGGTGGTAGAAATACATCGTGATACTGCTGCAGTAACTCCGAGATCAGTGGAGAAATGTCCTGAGAAGGATTTTCCTGCTGGCCACCGACACTGGTGTGACCGATATGTTAGATGGATTCGTTTGGGCCGTTGTGGCTGGCCCATAATTCACTCCCCTTGGGGTATTCGCTCCTCCACGGTTTGATAAGGCAGGCCTACCCCATCCGTTAGTGTGGCTATTGGGCCCGTGGCTTCCTCGGCCCATATCCCCACTCTCCTTGCCTACCACTGCGTTGCGATCCTCAACTCGCTGAGCAAACACCATCATCCCTTCCAAATCCTCTGGTGAGTGCAAACAGATCTCCGCTCGAATTTCCGGTTTCAATCCGGTCAAAAAAGCTGCCTGCATCATCTCCTCATCCGCTTGCCGTAACGGTGCCGACAGAACTTCGAATTGTTTACGAAATTCAGCCACTGTGCCGGATTGCTTCAACTCCATTAACGCTTCATAAGGATTTCCCGACGGGGAAACATGGAAGCGTTGCAACACCGCCAATCGAAACGTTGTCCAGTCCGTCAAAGGATTCCTGGGTTCCCACCATTGGAACCAGCTTAAAGCTTCCTTCTCCAAACAGATGGAGGCCGTTTCAACTTGTTCCTCGGGTGGAATGTGATTCACACGGAAGTAACGTTCCGCTCGGAATATCCATCCGTAAGGGTCATCACCGGAGAAATAAGGAACTTCCACTCGACGCATCCTTTCCTCTCCCCTCTCCCACGGTCCTCGACCATGGTTGCCATCATGTTCCCTTGCATCTGTGTCTCCGTTTCTTCCTCTGAATCCCCTGCTTCCATTGTCCATCCTATTAAAAAACTCAGTAAGTGCCTCCTTCATCTGACGCACCTCAATCCTGACTTCTCCCATGTTTTCCTCTATTCGTTCTGTCCTCCTCTCTACTTCTTCCACTCTAGTCTCCATTCTCGTCCTTACCATACAGCTCCCCACCGACCGTAAGAGCTTTGATACCAAATTGTTGGCACCAAAAGAATACAACAGTACAACACTTACAATTAAATGACAGAAGCAATATTAACTAAGAACGGAATCAATCTCTGGGAATGGTATTTAACTACTGGAACAATATACTTAAACAGTAAATGAACCCACAACAATACAAGGATTATTACACCTTAAAAGCAGAAAATATCCTCCTCTCTCAGATGGCCGATTGAAGAGAATTACCCTTTATTCCTTAGGCAGCCATTGAGACTCATGCTCAATGCCACTGCTCCTACTACCCCCTTTTTACCAGAATACTCAATACCCATCCCACTCCTCACTAACTAACTTATATCCCTCACATCCTCTCATTCCTTCTCCCACTTTTCCTCTCCGTGGGCAGCCTTCCACGTGTCCAAGGTGCTAACCAACTTCCAGTTGTCATAAGCTTTCCTCCTTTGAGCCTTACGATCCACTCTTCTTCTAGGTACATTGTCCACCAATTTGAGAGCAGCTACTGGCCCATAAACATCAGTCAGCCCATCAACAATTGGATCATCCTCAGCCAACCCATCCCCAGTTGGTCTCTCCATAATTGGTTTCCCTTCTGACGCATGAGACCCACTAACAGTTGGTCCACTAGGAGAGAGCCCATCCACAGCAACCGAGTGTCCATCAGGAAATAAAAATAGGTAAAGGATCTGAAGGAGACAGCTACTATACAACTAAATTGCCCTTAACAAAATGTGCCATATTACCTACCAATTAGAAAGCCAAGGACAACAAAGAGCCAGTGTCCATCAACACTGAGCTCAAGCATTTTCTGATTCCAACCACTGAAAGTTGTTAAGCTCCCTAAGTAGCCAGTTGTTAGATGCTCAGATACACGGGATATATCTTCTTTAAATACAACACCAAACCATCCCATCAAAAAGGAACCAACCTAGAAAATGTGTACAATCAAAATCAACTTTGTAATCAATGAACTTCAACAATTGCATTTAACGGGAATGCTAAAGCTTTTATATTGATTGTATGAAAGCAAAAATTGCACCTAAATTTGGATGGAAATCCTGTTCTGGATGAGGCACCTGAATTGCTGGAATTGAAATCAAAGGTTCCAGTGGCCATAAGGAATCTTTTGCTGCAATTTCAGTCAGTATTCCAGCTGCCAAAGGGGCTGCCACCCCCTAGAAATTATGATCATCCCATCCATTTAACCGAAGGAGCCAAACCAGTAAATATTAAACCATATAGATATGCTCATCACCAAAAAGAAGAGATTGAAAAACAGGTTTCTGATTTATTGGCCTTGGGTTTCATCAAGGAAAGTAGGAGTCCATTTTCTTCTCCTGTGTTGCTTGTGAAGAATCATGATAACTCTTGGAGGATGTGTATAGATTATAGAGCTCTAAATAGCATCACAAGTCGGGACTGTTTTCCAATACCCACTATAGATGAGCTGTTAGACGAATCAAGGGAGCAAATTTTTTTTCTAAGCTTGACTTGCGGAGTGGCTACCATCAAATTCTTTTGGTGCCTGAAGACACTCCTAAAACTGCTTTCCGAACTCATGAGGGACACTATGAGTTTTTAGTAATGCCATTTGGCTTGACTAATGCCCCCTCAACTTTTCAAGCTGCCATGAACAACATGATTAAGCCTTTCCTTAAGAAATTCATCATAGTTTTCTTTGATGATATACTAATATACAGTGAGACAATGGGAGATCATTATAAACATCTTAATATTGCTTTGAGCTGTTTGCAGGATAACTAATTCAAGATTAAGCTTAGCAAGTGTAGCTTTGCATTGGTTGAAATTGACTACCTTTGACACTTGGTTTCTGGAGATGGAGTAAAGGTGGATCCAAAAAAAGTTTCTTCTATGATACATTGGCCATAACCAAAGAATGTTAAGAAATTGAAGGGGTTTATTGGACTCACTGGATATTACAGAAGGTTTGTTAGGTAGTATGCTTCAATAGCTGCCCCTTTGACTGATATGTTGAAGGAAAACTCATTTAATTGGAGTGATGCGGTTGAGAAAGCATTTGTGGAGTTAAAAGAGGCTGTGTCTTCAACACTAGTATTAATTTTGCCTGATTTTTCTAGACCTTTCATTGTGGAAACTGATGTTTCTTGTGTTGGTATAGGGGCAGTGCTTCAACAAAACAGCCACCCCATTGCTTATTTTAGCAAGAAATTAGGTCCTAGAATGAGGGTTGCTTCCACTTATGTGAGGGAATTGTTTGCAATGACAGAGGCAGTCAAGAAATGGAGAAATTACTTGTTGGGGTCTAAGTTTATTATACGCATGGATCATCGAAGCTTGAAGAAGTTGCTAACTCAGACTGTGCAAATTGTTGAGCAGCAGAAGTATGTTGCAAGTTGATGGGATATGACTTCTTGATTGAATATAAACCGGGTGCTGCTAACATAGTAGCTGATTCCTTATCCAGGTGTTTCGAAGAAGAGCAAACTGGTACACTTTTATCCTTAATTTCTGAATCTAATTTTCAGTTGGTTGAGAAATTAAGGCTGAGAATCAATCTGACCCTGAGTTAATCAGTATTCGCTCCAAGTTAAATGAAAATGAACTGAATTGTACTGAAGTGATTGACAGGGATGGAATTTTATATCATAGGAACCATTTTTTATTGGGGACCATCTCTGAGTTGAGAAGAAAAGTCATACAGGAGGCACATTCTACTCCATTAGGGGGTCATGCAGGCATCACACGAACCTTCTTGAGATTATCGGCTTCTTTCCACTGGCCTGGAATTAGGAAGGATGTCACTGAGTTTGTTAAACAATGTGCTACTTGTCAAGTGATTGAAACAGCTACTGCACCTCCTTTGGGGCTCCTACAACCTTTGCCAATACCGGATGGAGTCTTTGAAGATCTGTGTATGGATTTTATTACTAGTTTGCCACTATCTAAGGGATATAATGTTATCCTAGTAGTCGTGGACCGATTAACAAAATATGCTCATTTTGGAGCACTAGCCACCCCTTATACAGTAGCAAAAGTGGCAGTTTTGTTTTGTGATATGGTTGTCAAGTTGCATGGGTTTCCTAGGACCATAGTTTCGGATCGAGACTCAGTCTTTTTGAGTAAGTTTTGGTCACAGATGTTTAAGTGCAATGGTACTACTTTAAGAACAAGTACAGCCTACCATCTCCAATCAGATGGGCAATCAGAGGTAACCAACCGCTACTTGGAGCAATACATACGAGCATTTTGTCATGATGAGAACCATAAGTGGGCTGAATTTTTGGGATGGGCTAAATACCGTTATAATACAGCTCTTCACTCATCCATTGGGATGACTCCATTTCAAGCCTTATATGGCAAGGTTCCGTTGATGATTCCCCCTTACCCCAAGGGTTCTGTCAGAGTGGAAGCAGTGTATGTCACACTAACTCATAGAGATGAGCTCTTGAAGCAACTGAAGGATCATTTAAAAAGCTCCCAAAACATGATGAAGCTTCAGGCTGACAAACATAGGAAGGATGCATCCTTCTCGGTTGGTGATTTGGTATTAGTGAAGCTTCAACCT
This sequence comes from Gastrolobium bilobum, assembly GCF_033153095.1. NCBI lineage: Eukaryota > Viridiplantae > Streptophyta > Magnoliopsida > Fabales > Fabaceae > Gastrolobium > Gastrolobium bilobum. The sequence goes on from NW_026896541.1 coordinate 21,703, forward strand.
TATAGACAAATCACAGTGGCTAATAGAAAGAATCAGAAACTTGCCAAGAGATATTTTGGCCCTTTTCCCATCATTCGGGTATTGAGTCCTGTGGCATACCAAGTTGAACTTCCAGAAGGCTGTCGAATTCACTCTTCTTTTCACATATCAGTGTTGAAACTGTATCGTGGAGATGGAGCTACTGTTGCTTTGCCATTTCCCGAAGATAGTAGAGAGAACCACCCTGTCCAATCTCCTTTAACAGCTTTAATGTCTCGAGCATTTCAAGACTCACAAGGAACTCAAAGACAATGGCTGATACAGTGGTCAAATTACCTACTAGAAGATGCTACATGGGAAAACGAAGCTGACTTGCTTTTACACTATCCAGAATTTTGCTTACCACAAATGAACCTTGAGGACAAAGTTCTCTTTGAAGGGGAGGGCATTGATAGGCCCAAGCAGAGGAGATTGGCTGGAGCCCCTTCATGGGCCAAGGATTTCATCAGCAATAATTAGTGGGCTAATGTATTCTGAGAGGGCAAGATAATAACATCCAAATAGTTAGTTAGTTGTTATTGAATTGTTAGCATGTAATGTGGCCTGTATGGAGTTTGTTAGGCATGTGACGTGGCTTGAGGTGTAGATTACACACTGATATAGATGAACCTTTTATTGAATTTTAGCATATCAGAATATATGAAAACCTTTGTTCTTGTTCTCTCTGTTTTGTCTTGTTCCTTTTCTTGTTCTTTGATTGATTTCCAAAGTTAGGGTCCGCGTCCCTTTCAGTGAGCTACCTAGTTTGCTGAAAAATGAAAATAAGGTTGTGCGGCTTATGGGAATCCCATAATTGTCTCTAATAGGACTAGTATGATATGAATAAGCTATAAATTATTATTTCGCAATGTCATTGAGTTACAGTTACATTTTTGGTTTAATTTGAATACGGTAATTATTGTAAATGAAATGAGCAATGTTTAAAAAGAAAAAATTTAGCCATATTTTTAATTGAACCATTGTGATTATAACTTCGCTTAATATCATATATAATAATAATATATTGGAGTACTACGAGGTATTACAAGGAGCACCTTATTGCTACTACCATCATATAGCTCCATGGATATTCAAGCGGAACCCTACTCTATAACTAAATATACAAAAGCCTCCTTTTTTCTTACACATGGAGGGTAAATTGATTATCCCAAACGAAAAAATACACTCTTATTCAAAACAAGACCATAACGGAAAAGAGGCAAAAATTCAATAAACGGACTAAAGTTTATTTATTTTTATTTCTTTAAAGTAAAATTTATGCAATATTTTTCAAAAGTTTAAATTGCTAATTTTACACCGTTATTCACTAATATATTGTCATATTATTTAATGAATTTGATAATTGATGTGTTATTAAACTCATTAAGTGATATAGCAACACATTATTAAATGATAGTGTAAAACTTTATATATTGATAGTGCTTAGAAACTGATATCTTTTTTAAATAATTAAAAATTTGACAAGGACAAATTTAAAATTTGATTCAGATCACCAAGCCACTTGCAATGGGCTAGAGTGAGAGAATTGATAGTTTGGATAAGGTTATAACATGCTAACATTGTATAAAATCAAAAAAAACTTGATTCAGCATAAATCTTTTCGAAATAATGGCTGATACAATAATTATAAACAATTTTTTTTGTTTCAATTTATTTGCTAATCTTCGTTGAAGAAAATAATACCATCAGTCCATCCCATATGCATTATGTTAGTTTTAATGCTATTTTCAAAATTATTGTTGTATAAATTGTGTAAAATAGTAAATTTCAAAGTTATCTTTAAGAGCTTAAGTAAAATTAAGTGAATAGAAATCGATGGAGTTTTCAATATTTTCTTTTGAAAGCGTATTTACCTACTTTTATTATTGGGGTAAGTTTGGCTAACCTTGTGAGTAACTTATTAAGTTATACATTTTCTTTTCTTTTCTTTTTTGATAAATCACGGGAGACAATCTGTTCGAGACAGAAATATTCACATCATGGTTTGACTAGCTCTCAATTTTTTTTTTCATTCACAAAGACTTGAAACCAACAATCATATACAAGTTAGTTAAAATCGATATTTTACG
>NW_026896542.1:0-82500 GCF_033153095.1 Gastrolobium bilobum
GTTAGCTATAAATTATGATTATTTTAATGGCTTTATTTTTACAATATTTGAGTTGAAGGCTGGATATAAGTGCATGGTAATGGGCCAAATGAGTACCAATCAGCCCAATAAGGTAAAAGAGAGAGAAAGAGATAATTTGATAATTTACTATTCTCTTTTACTATTTTTACTGCAGTTAGAGAGCCATATGATCAACTCTTTGAAAGTGAGATCAAATCTGAACCATTGGATGGACAAAAATATGGATGGACAGCAATGCAATTTCTTGGAGCTCTTTAGTTTCTAGCTAAATAGGAGTCTGAGTCATTAGGGCCACATATAGAGAACTTTCGTTTTTTTTTAGTTTTCAGTTTTATGTTTTGAATCTTTTGTAATCTTTTTCTTTGAATCTGAGTGTTGAGAAATTCCTTGAAAGCTGAATGCTTGTTCTTCAATTCTTGTACTCGAAGTGCATTGACAACGCACCTTCAAGGAAAGGAATCACGGATCTGCATGCGAGCTATTGTTTTCATACTACTGCAAGTTTTCTTCCTAGCTCTAGTTTAGGAACTTTGACTCTTGAAGAACCGGTTTGTAAACTTTTACTTTGAGTTTTCTTTACTGAATATTTTGTAATGCATGTTTCTTTACTTTTTAGATTTGCAATATTTCTGAATATGATATTTTAAGTTTCTTTTTCTGGGATTCACGATGATTGGGTGATCTTTAATTTTCTGAATACTGTGATGATTTGCTTTAGTTTCATTTGATTAGCAAGATTTTGATTTTAAGTTCAAGAACACCATGGGAATGGGTCTTGAATAATTTTAGCATAGCTACGATTGGGAAATCAGGTTATGTCCCTTGTTAATTGAACCCTTGAGGTTAGGGATAACCCAAGGAGGTCTTTGATACAATTTTTGAAGATTTAGAAGACTTTGGGAAAAGATCCTTCTAAAGATTAAAATCTGGAACTGGGAAGTTTTAGATAAAATAGCCATAGTAATTCGAATTCTGATACTAAAGTGCCGTAGCAGTTATAAAACGCAGGAATGCGAAATTTCTCCTTCATCCATGATTCAAAGAATTCCAGAACCTTATAATTGATACATTTGTGAATAGATATTCCTCTGTTAAATTTTGTTTAATGCAAGTTTGATAAACACCTCGTTTCATTTAGAATTTTCTTAGTTTTAAAAGATTGATTACTTAATTTCAAGAAATTAGAAATTGGAATTAAAAAGGAAAACTAAACAACCTGTTCCCTGAGAACGATAACTCTTTTTCTTTCGAAAAATTACTACCCAACAACAGGTCATGTACTTATGCTTGATCTTCGTGGTCACGATACACAATATTTGAGAGGTGTAGTCAATATCACTCCATTGATTGACTTGCACTATTTGGAATATTTGGACCTCAGCCATAGTGATTTTTTTCAGAGTCACATCCCAGAACTCATGGGCTCCTTCGCCAAGTTAAGATATCTCAATCTCTCCTATAGTGAGTTTGGTGGGAGGATTTCTTATCAGCTTGGAAATCTCTCACAACTTCAATATCTTGATCTTGGACGAAATTATTATCTTTCTGGAGTAATACCTTTGCTGCAGATTGGGAATCTCAGACAACTACGTTATCTTGATCTTGGAGGAAATGCACTTTCTGGAGCTATTCCTTGTCAAATTGGGAATCTCTCAGAACTTCAATATTTTGATCTTGGAGGAAATTCATTTTCTGGAGCAATCCCTTTTCAGATTGGGAATCTTCCTATGTTGAATACTCTTAGGCTCCAGGGAGATTTTGATGTCAAAACTAAGGATGCAGAGTGGTTGTCTAATCTCCATTCCTTAACAATTCTTCAGTTCAGTTCATTACATAATCTTGGCTCTTCTCATCACTTGCTTCAAACCATCAGTAAGCTTATTCCAAACTTAAGAGAGTTGAGGTTAGTTGAATGTAGTCTTTCAGATTATGATATTCCATATCTGTTTCGTTTTCATTCCAACTTTTCCACTTCTCTCACCATCCTTGATCTCTCTTACAATATGCTGACATCATCAACATTTCAATTGCTGTCAAACATTAGCCTTAATCTTAAGGAGCTTTATCTTTCTCATAATAATTTTGTTTCATCAGCTCCTCTCTATCCAAACTTCCCTTCTCTCGTGATCCTTGACCTCTCTTGTACCACCTGCCTTTAATATGAACTTTTCATCTTCTCTTGTCTCCCTTGATCTTTCTCAGAACTTGCTGACATCATCGGCTGTATTCCATTGGCTTTTTAACTTCACCACCAATCTTCATACACTTTACCTTCAAGGGAACTTGTTAGAAGGTCCCATTCCAGATGGATTTGGGAAAGTGATGAAATCTCTTGAAAATATGTGCACCTTACAGACATTATACCTCTCATATAACAACTTGAGTGGGGATCTTTCCAGCTTCATTCAGAATTCTTCATGGTGCAATAGACACATATTGCAGACCTTGTATTTATCTTATAACCGAATTGCTGGCATGATCCCTGAAAGCATCGGATTACTTTCTGAGTTGGAAGATCTGTACTTGGCGGGGAATTCTTTGGAGGGTGACGTCACTGAATCGCATCTCTCTAATTTTTCTAAGTTGACGAGCTTACACTTATCATACAACTCACTGTCTCTAAAATTTGCGTCTAGCTGGGTTCCTCCTTTCCAGTTAATAGAGTTGAGAATAGCATCTTGCAAGTTGGGTCCTAGTTGGTTCCAAATTCAGAGTTCCTTATTCTATCTAGATATTTCTGATGCTGGGATTAATGACTCTGTACCGGAATGGTTTTGGAACAATTCACAATATATTGCATGGATGAATATGTCTCATAACAATCTCATGGGTGCAATTCCCAATTTACCATTCAAGCTTCCTCTCAAACCGTCTATACTTTTGAATTCAAACCAATTTGGGGGTGCAGTTCCGTCTTTTCTGCTACAAGCTTCAGAACTTATGCTTTCCCAAAATAAGTTTTCAGATTTATTTTCATTCTTGTGTGACAAAAGTGGAACTGCAAACTTGGCCACTTTAGATTTATCAATCAATAAACTAAAGGGACAGTTGCCACATTGTTGGAAATCTGTAAACTCATTATTGTTTCTCGATTTAAGCAATAATAAGTTGTCAGGGAGGATTCCACCAACTATGGGCACACTTGTTAAATTGGAAGCTTTGGTTTTACGAAACAACAGTTTAATGGGTGAACTACCTTTCACTTTGAAGAATTGCAGTAATTTAATTATGTTGGATGTGGGTGAAAATTTGTTCTCAGGTCCAATACCATCATGGATAGGAGAAAATATGCAGCAATTGATCATCTTGAGCATGCGAGGTAATGGCTTCTCTGGAAATCTACCTATTCATCTATGTTATTTAAGGCGTATTCAACTGTTGGATCTTTCAAGGAATAACTTATCAGAAGGAATTCCAACATGCATAAACAATTTTACTGCAATGTCTGAAAAGAGCATCAACTCAACTGAAACTCGAAGTCATATATATTGGAACAACAATACATCGTCTGAAATTTATGGTGTATTGTATTCCGGTGATGATTATATCCTAAACATAACGTTGATGTGGAAAGGTGAGGAATATGGGTTCAAGAATCCAGAGTTTCTTCTTAAAATCATTGATTTGTCAAGTAACAATTTAACAGGTGAAATACCAAAAGAGGTTGGATATTTGTTTGGCTTAGTTTCTTTGAATTTATCAAGAAACAATTTGAGTGGAGAAATCCCTTCTGAGATTGGGAATTTAATTTTTCTAGATTTTCTAGACTTGTCAAGAAATCATTTCTGGGGAAAAATTCCTTCTACTCTTTCCAAAATTGATCGTCTTGCAAAGTTAGATTTATCAAACAACTCTCTCTCTGGAAAAATTCCATTTGGAAGACAATTGCAGACTTTTGATGCCCCTAGTTTTGAAGGAAATTTGAATCTTTGTGGTGAACAACTTAACAAAACCTGTCCGGAAGATGAGACAAAGGGAAAGCCTCAAGGATCTGCAGTTCATGGTGAAAATGACAATTCAGCTTTCTATGAAGCATTATACATGAGCATGGGGTTAGGATTCTTCACAGGTTTTTGGGGCTTATTAGGGCCAATACTACTGTGGCGACCTTGGAGAAATGCTTACATAAGGTTCTTGAATAGATTGACAGATTTTGCATATGTAATGGTAGCAGTGAATATGGCAAGATGTCGCCAGTTTCTCAAAGGCTAGCAGGTACTTAATTTTAAAAACTTCTTTCTATGACGGTCTTTGTATTGTTTTCTCTGTTGTAGTTACATAAATCAATAATTACTTCTTATTTGCATCGAGGAGAAGTATGTTTTTTTTTTTTTTTTTAATAATAATGCTCATAATGCATGAATTTAATTGTTAGAATTCACTTATTTAAATCACCATCATAACTAATCCTAACTTCTACAAGTATTGCTTTAACTAGAGTATATCTCTCACTTACATCTCTCTTTCTCTCTCTCTCTCTAATACATGTATATTCGCTTTCACCAATTCCTCCACCATATTGAGCCACTTATGCTAAGTTTAATAGTGATATTTGAGTATATATAATTCTCCTTGTTCTTTTGTTCAAGCCTCTTACTTCTTCACGAAATGATTATTTTCTGGTTGTAAAGAAATTAGAGTGTGTGTAAGTTAGAGAAGATATCTAGTACCTCTTAAAATGTGCTTATACATACACCATGTAGCTACATTTTCTGTTTGATTTAGTTGATCAGTAAAATTATGTTTTCAAATTTTTTTTCTGCATCACCACTAATGTCTGTAGCTTGAATTGTACCATAAAATTTGCAGTTTATTGCGGATCAGCTACACAATTCTGATCTAGGATGAAAGCATCACGGGTTGCTCGAAGTTTAAGATATGTATTATTGAAAATTACAATAAGTCCTGACAGATCATTTGTGTGAAATAATGACTTGCAAAATCTGTGTTAATTTCAATAAACTTTTTGATGTGATTGCATTTTAATTTAAAATATATTTGTAATGTTATATTTTTTCTTTTTTAAGCCATTACTATGTAGGAATTTAATGAATAAAAACAAGAGATAATAGAATCAAACACTCTTGTATTATATCAAACATGACAAACTTCTCATGTAACCGAATATGACTCAGGTGTTCGTATTATTTCTTCAATGAAGGAATTCTTACATCAATGGCTACTATTTATTCTTTTCTTATTCATATTTGTTACAAATACATCGTCGTATCACATGCCGTGATTCGGCACTTTTCTTTTCTTTTGTGGAAAATAATGTTCTTATGTTGTAGTAAAATAGTTATCTTATGTCGTATAAACACAAGATTGCAAGTGAAACTCATAAGTAAGAGGAGAGAGAAGAAAAAAGAAGAAGTGAAACCTATCCATCTTTTGTTTGTATAAAAAATTTAATTATCTCATATAAAATGAATTAAATATAACCCTTTCTTTTTTACACAAACTCTATTTCTTTCTTTTCTTATTTATATTTGTTACAAATACATAAGCTATTTATATAACTTACAGCTCGGGGCATAAATAGACTAGGTTAGGCTAGCCTTTGGCTTAAATAGGTCAGGTCTGTGTGAAAAATATTGGGTCTGGCCTTGCATTGCCTATTAGCCTGTGTAGACCCCAAATTACAAATCTGACATAATCTATATTTAAAAAATAAAAATTTTCGTCTAAGCCTATTAAACATTCAACAATTAAAAAAATAATTAAAATAATATTACTTTTTTATTCAAAATTATTAAAATAATAATTTATTTTATTTTATTTAAAATAACTATAAGCGGGTCTGTAGGTTTATAAATTCGATATGTACAAGAAAGCTTATGGTCTGTTTTCTAAATAGATTTTTAAAAAAATTTAAGTCTATTCCACTTTATTATTTGTATTAGATCAAGTCTGACCTAGTATAGGCGAGGCCATAAACTCCTCTAAGTCGGCCTAACCCATTTACGGCTCTACTTACCGCCACCGAAAACCTTTTACATACACCGCTTCTATTAACTAACCGACTTAATGGACAGCTGTTTTACTAACCTTCTACTAACATGACACCTTCTACTTAATAAAAGGACAGCTAACCACATAGCTCTGTGCATGGGTTACACATCACAATTTTACTTTCTAAGTCTGGTAGATTCTTCTAAGTGGAAGAGTATTCTTTTTTTTGGATATTAGTGGAAGAGTATTCTAACATACTACATGTAAAACATGAAGGTTTTACATTCTATATATCTTGAGTAACACTTCTTATTAGTTGCACGTACCAACAAGAAAGCAAAAAAACAATATATGAGTAGATCCTACTAATATGCCAGCATCCCTTGAGTTACAACTTAGAATTATCTTCATAAGCATCTGCTCCGCCAAAATCCCAAAGCATAGCATTGATATTTGAAAAACAAGCACTATTCTTCAAGTATTTACACTTTTTTTTATGAAGAAATTGGATTATCTCACATAAAACTGATTACATGACAAGACGATGGCAGAATTATCTCACATAATTGTAACATTCATAAGCGCAACATACTAAACTTAATTAATGCGGAAGTTGACTACATAATTTTTTTTCAAACCTTTACACTTCTATGGCCAAAATAAAACGGACAACATTTTCTCTGTATTTTGGACTACTGAGGATAATTTCTACTATGAAAATTTTAACCTGATTGACGATTTAATATAATTCAGACATATTACAACATAGATAAAATTAATTGCCCAGCCATCCATGCTTAGGCCATCACATAATCATACTGTTTCAAAATAACGCCCATGATGTTACTTATATAATTATATCAAATAAACAAAAGAGATGCAATTAAATAAGTAACATAGACCTGAGCATGCATCACTAACAGCATATACAGACTATCAACCTGGCATAGACATCTCCTATGCTCTCAAAAAAATACATGGCATATATAACTCAAAATAAAGTATGTCAGGTACAAATCTAAGTATCCACAAGACCCTGACAATCATGTTAAGTAATATCTCTCATCTAGCCTCTTTTCACACGATTAGGGGTGGCAATACGGGTCAACACGACCCGACACGACACGACACGCAAACACAAAACCGCTTGACCCGTACACGACACGTTTTATTGACGGGTCAAAAAACACGAACCCGGACACGACCCGCTACGTGTCACGAGTCGACACGACACAACACACAAGATTTGAAAAAAAAATTAAAAAAAATTTACCGTAATTTTTTTTTTGTTTTAAAAAAAATATAGCCTTTGACTGTAATTGAGATCCAATTTTAGTTTTGCAATAGCTTCCGAGTGGAATTCATTTTGTTTTAATAATTTTTACTTTCTTATCCTTGATAAGAATTAGTAGAATGAATAAATTAATAAATAAGGTTGTTAATTCAAACAATTAAAACTACAATCAAATCCCGCCAAATTTGAGTGGATATCAAAATACTCATGGATTTCAAAATCAAATAAGTCCTTACTTTAAAACTTCAAGAACAAAGAAAAAAATCAAATCAATTCCAAAAACTAGTCATCCGGAACATATTCTCATCGACAATGAGAGAAATCAAGCGAAATAAGGTCGAAGCGAATCTGATTATTCAAACCAAGCTTAAACTCCATGATCTTCTAAAACACCAAGTCCTTGTACAAAAATTATCCACAACTCAATGAATCAAACAAGGATGCCCTTATAATAAGTTTCATTTCGCTGAAAAATTAGTCATATATATAGTTGATTTTTGTTCGAAGTAATAAGCAATTTCATGCTTCCCAAAACCCAGAACCCAAAAACAAATTGATGAAAAAAAAAAAACATAAAGATCAAACCTTTATGACTTAGCCAACTGGATTTCAAAACAAAACACAAACTTTTATTCAAATTGTAAACTTTCTGATGCACCAAACACAAAAGGAAGAAAGCAAAATGAAGGGGCTGGTGGGAGTGTGGCATTTTATCTAACACCTCCCAAGCTGATGGTGCGCACATGAGACGGTGGTGGCTGATTAAGATGGCACAATCGAACATGGGACAAGGAACAAAGACGAACAAAGAAGGCTACCGTGAGGCGGTGCGGCGATGCAGGCAGAGGTGATGTGTGGGCGAGAGAGAGACGAAGACTACCGTGAGGGAGAGGCAGACATGAAGACCGGAGGGTGTTTGGATAACCTAGGCTAAAAAAAGATTTTATATCACCCTTTGAAAAAGAGCCATGGAGCCGAGATGCATTTCAGTTCTTCAGGTGGTGAAAGGATTAATTTGGCATGCTTCTGGCAGCTGTCACATCTCTTGACGTGTTCTTTAGAGTCTGCCTCCATCGTCGGCCAGTAATAACCAGCTCTAAGGGCCTTTCTAACCAGAGTTTTGCCTCCCATGTGATGGTCGTTGATTCCTTCATGTATCTCGGCAAGGACGTATTCTGCTCCTTCCGAGTTCAAGCATTTCAGCATGGGGATGTGCAACCCCTTTCTAAACAGCTGGTCGTTCACAATTGTGTATTGTGTCGCATCTCGGACCAACTTTCTGGATTCCAAACGATCTTCCGGCAATATTCCTCTTTCCAGGTAAGCCACTACGGGTTTCCTCCAGTCATTTGCCGAGGTTATCACTATTATCACTACAAGAAAAGTGGCAAATCCCGTCGGTCGTATACAGGCGGTTACCATCAAACCGCCTGTGAAGAAGCATTTTAGGCGGATATAAGGGCGGATAAGAAGGCCGACGATGTTTGGGGACATAACCCGTCTAATTCAGTGGCGTTTAATTAGGACCGCCTTTGTTTAAATAGAATTCTGAGGCGGAATTCTGGCGTTTGAGCTTCACCGCCTTCAAACATTTGCAATACCAGGCGGGTCTGACGTCGGATATGGGAGGCCGTCGTTGAATTCGTGTAAAAAGAGGCGGTTAGATTTGAACCGCCCAAAAATCTGAGGCAATTTAGGTAAACAGAGACGGGTCTATGTTTTTTCAATTAATTTCTTCTTCTTCTGTCCGGCCAAACAAGTCAATAGTTTTGGTTTTACAATTCAAAGAGAAGAAGGAACTTGCCAAGGTCACGAAGAGTGAACGAACTTTTGGTACAAATGTTTTTTTCATTTTAAATTTTATTTCATTTTGTTAGAGGTTGTTTGTGAATATCTAATTGTTCTTCAAATGTCAACGAAGGACTGATTTTATGAGTTTCTTTTCCTTGTAGAAGCAACAACAGAGCAGTGATGGAGGAAAGGGCAAAATTAAGGATCTTTCACGGCAGTAGGATCTTGCATCATTGTTGTCGTTCATGCTTGTATAGGAAATCTTGGTGAAGCTCGAATATCATTTAGTTGGTTTAGGCAAGTGACTTGAGGGTTGGTTGGTTCTTACTGTCCAACGCTCGAGGGTCTCAGAAGGTGTATTTTTGGTTAGGGCAATGTCGCCTTCAAACGCTCGAGGGTTGCTGCTGAAAAAGAAAAGAAGAATCCCACGAGCAGATCTAAGTCATCTGACAACTCCATTGCTGCTGAAGAAGAAAAAGGAAATCCAAAGGTATTTGATGTACAACCCCTTTCTTTATCTAATCATTTGGTTGTTTCAATTATCTGCGCTGGTAGATATTGGGTGAACTTAATTGGTGACATCAGATTTTTATTTTTGTGATGAATATCTAGTTTTCTGATCTTATTGGTGATTTCGGTAACTTTAAGATGTATATATATTTTTTAATGGGGTGGGGAGAGGTTCTAGATAAATTGTTTAGGGGAGTGGATGTTTGATGGTTAAGAAAATATTACTATTATCATTTTTTTAGATGAACTTCTGAAGTTGGGTATGGGTTCTCCTAGTTTGTAACTTGCAGTTCTGTGTATAGTTTAAGTGGTAACCCATTGTGTTCTTGAAGAAATTTATTGATTTAAAATGTTTTGTTGATGTTTGAAGATTAACCAAGATGGGAGCCCTTCGGTGGGATGATATTGTGCATGGACACCAAGAATGGAGACTTGTGACTTGCATTTGGTTACATGCTGGAATCATTCATTTGCTAGCAAACATGTTAAGCCTGACTTCATCGGCATTCACCTTAAACAGTAATTTGGGTTTGGTATATATTTTCTTTTTCATACTAATATATGTTCTTATGATTACACTAACATCTTTAGTACAAAGTGAGGAAAAATAAAACATAAGATGAACATTAGACATCTGATCTAAGGACACCTTTAAAAGTTTTACTTTAATAAATGGTTATGACCTAACATTTTCGTTTGTCAAACTTGTGGCAGTGAGGATGGGAATCATATACCTATTGTCTGGATTTGGAGGGAGTGTATTGTCTTCTTTATTTATCAGAAACAACAAAGTAGCGGTGAGGATGGGAATCATATACCTATTGTTGTTTACCTCAAGTCTTTATTTATGAATATATGATTAGGGCATCATGTTGTTTTTCGTATACTTAGTATTACATTGCCAAATGCTTCTTTTTGCGTATTTTTGTAATTATGTATTTCACCGTAGTAGCTGTGTACAAACTAACGTTTTTTTTCCTCAATATGAATTGAGGGGCCTACTTTGTGAGGTTACTCTTTGCTTTGGAATATCTTCTATTAGAAAAAAATATATGAAGTAGGAAGTACTAAGGAGAAAATTTGAGACTTGTCAATGGGTTTTTTCTAGTTCAAAGATTTGTAGATCATTCAGGTGACCCAAGAATGTTTTACTAAATTGATTTTCCCTCGTGTGTTTGTATGTGTTTTTAGTGTAGCAGACTCATATGGTCAGATTATTTTACATATTATATTGGACAAGTGGACTTGTAAAATACATGTTAGTCTACAACTTTTTGATTTAGCCAAGTTTCCTATAAATTTGTAGTCTCCTTATTTACAATTTTTCTCAGTTTAGAATCTAGTTCAATGACTCAATTAGCATAATTCTTTGACCATTAAGAATAATCCCATCTATCTCTGTTTCTCTCTAATGCAGGCCCATTGTCATTTTACAAGACAAAGCATATATATATGAATTAAATAGTCTCACAATCTTGGACACTATTGACACAGTGCCACATATTAAAGGCGAGACTGGAATGAATATGTGATAAGATTTCATTCAATCAGGTGATTTTGTGATAATCATTGTTTTTCCTCCTAGTACTTGATGTGATTTCATAAATTTTTGATTCTTAAATGTATAACCCCACCCCTCTCCAAATGATATACCAACATCTATCATTTTGATTTTTGAATTAGTATATCTCTCTCTTTTTCTCTCCTTTTGTCTCTTGGAGATAAGAACCTAATATTTCTATGTGGTTTCTTAATGAAATTTATGTTTAGCATTTCCTGGGGTAAAAAATGAAAGCATGGACATTTTTTCACTATCCATGTTATATCTTCCTATGTTGGAAACACAATGCTCGTGAGTTTTTAGTGATGCAACCACATTATATAAGTTAAGTCCCTTAATTCCCCATTGACATTTAAATTTTTATTTTGATTCATAGAAACTATATTTTTTTACAGAGTGGTAATTCTTAGTTGAAGTTAAAAATATTTCTTGCATCTTTCTGTCAAATTAGAAAGTTTGTAATGGGTATTTAATTTCTTGCATCTTGCATCAGGTCAGAGAAGAAGATCAAGGAGCAAGAGTTGGAGAACATGAGAGAGCCACACTAACCAGTTGCAATGTAATAAAAACATCCAAGCCTTGGCAACATGAATGAAGCTCATTTCGAAAAGTAGTTGGGTTGCTCTTTGGCAGCACTGACCATGTGTACCTGACTTGTAAAAACATGGTTTGCATAAAGTACTTCAAACATTTATTTTGAGGATAAGGTTGATCTTAATGATGATGACCCCTAGGTGGCTATGTAATATTTGTGCACTTAAATTTTGTTAGCCTCCTTATGTTAGCGACTTCTTTTGGATTTTAAATTATTTCTTTGAGGAGGAAATGCTAGCCAATTTTATCAAATGTAATCCAGACGGTGTTTATTTGTAATTTATATTGCATACTGCTTGGTCGTTAGTATGTACTAATCTTGTTTCACGCTTTTTCTGGGCATCCATGGAGACAATTTTCGTATCTCATCATGCAAGATATTTTAAGGATGATAATTGCTTGACTGGAAATTGTGATATGATTGATTTTAAAAAGCAATTTCATACGATGTATCATTAATCTCCCTCCATAACTTTAAATTTTATTTGATAACATGGTGAAAATCTTATTAATTTTAGAATTGTGCAGACAGAATCCAAAATCTTATGGCCTCTCCAAATCATATAAGACAGAAGGGTCATTTGTTCCTATCCTTAATTCCTATTTAAAATATTTTATAAATTATTCTTAAAGCTAAACACAAAGCTAAGAGTTAATTGTTCCTCAAAATGTCATAGAAAGAAAGAGACGGTGCAGTAAGATTTCTTGGGTGGAGCTTATTGTTTCGGTTCATACAGGCATAAAGAAAATCAAATCAAGTTACGTTTTTTGGGGAGGCGCAGCGAATGGGGGAAGAATATGCTTTGTCAGCCACCAAAGGAAGAAGCAAAAAATAAACCACAACCCAAAGATACCAAAAAACTAGAAAACAAACTAAACCACAAAACTAATTAAGCAAATTACTACCGTTACAAACAGCAGACGACAAACAGCAGCAAAAACCAAACGGATCTGCGTATGAGCGTATAGCATTCGGCTGAGGCTATTGTGCTTTATTGAAATGAGAGTGGAAGAAAGCTAGTGTGAGAGGTGAATACTAGGGTTTTGAAACATTTTGGCCAGATCTAATGAAACTCCAACAATAATTTTCTTACAAGTCTCATCGGCTCTTTATTTTGATTGAATTTGAGCGTTATTTAAAAACGTATTGTGTCTACATTTTTGGTCTTTTTTTTTTGGTTGGGACTCACACCTCTTTATGTCTATCTTTCTTAAAATAACCTAAGTTTTGTGTCCAGTAAAATAACACACACATTCGCAGTAGCTGATACTAAGAAATTTAAATATTTTGAAAAATAATAATGTTTAAATATTTTAGTATATATATATATATAATATATATATTATTAAGTTTTTAACTATAGAAGTAGGGAAATGTTATACTTATTACCTATTTTTCTTACTTCCTCTTACTACTAAATCTTAACTGCTGAGATTGACGGAAATTTTAACGATTGTAATTTATGAGATCATATTTATTAATTAATGAGATCATATTTACTACTACCTCTTACTAAATCTTAACCTCTTACTACCTATATTTAAATTTTAACGATTGTAATTTATGAGATCATATTTATTAATTAATTATTAATTTGTAATAAATTATAACCGTTAGATTGACGAAAATCAGCGACTAAGATTTAGTAGTAAGAGGTAGTAAGAAAAATAGATAGTAAGTATAACCTTTTCCATAGAAGTAACATTCAAGTAATAAGTATCAGTATACTGACTATATGTGTGATTTAATAATTTCCATATTCAAATATTGTCAGTTAGTATTATTTTTTATAGAGATTTGAGTATGTTTATAATTTTCTTGAATCAGTTCATGTTGTTGAACCACTTACCCACCGATTGAACCAATGACAACATTCAAGTAATAAGTATCAGTATACTGACTATATGTGAGATTTGAGTATGTTTATAATTTTCTTGAATCAGTTCATGTTGTTGAACCACTTACCCACCGATTGAACCAATGACAACATTCAAGTAATAAGTATCAGTATACTGACTATATGTGAGATTTGAGTATGTTTATAATGTAGAACATCTCTGTTTAACTGAGCCACATGCGTTACACATTAATTAATACTCCTGCATAATTATTGTGGGTGCCCTCTTTCTATATATGGGCACAAAGTGATTCCACACGTAAACCACTCACGATCATCCCACAGAACACTATTTGTATATAATTTCACCTACTACTCTCCGAATTGCAATAAACCTAAGGGATTTACTCTCACATACATTTGTTGGTGTCTTTTACCGATTAACAATTCGTACTTGCAAAGAATTTGAATTTGACAATTCTATGTGTTGACACACACCCTCTTATAACTTGGCAACAAACAGAGGAGGAATGACATATAACAAAAATACATCTCCATAGATAGATAGTATTAACTTAGATTGCTTGATTAAGTGTTAACGTGTCACGCATGTCAATCTTCGTATATATGAGATTTTAAATATTAATTTACGATATACGTGAATGATGTTAGATGGTTGAACCCCGATACACATTATTAACTTACCTATCGGGGTTGGTCCAATTTAACTATATCTACACGTGTTGTGTGTTTAGTATGTCTACCATAATCACCAAAGAATGTGCTCTTGTGTTTTTTTTTCTATAGCCACTCATTTCTTAGGCTTTCTTAGGAGTATGTCTACCAACCTTTTATATATATATGGGCAATGATTTTCTCCATCAACGTGTGTACAGGTGTCTTTTCTGCACATACATGGAGTCGTGTCAAATTTTTTATTTTTTTTATTTTTTTAATTTTTTTAATTTTTTTAGAAACGATAGTCCCACCATTTTGTGTCTGCATGAGATAAGTTTTTAATTGCTGTAAAATAAGAAAAAATTTCCCATATATATATATTCTTTCCATAAGTAATAATATATAATTATTATCGATAAAATGCATAATTATATTAATACTATTAATTAACACTTATTTATGCTTTATTAATATATATAAATTATTGGTTAATATTAATGTATAAAATAACTTATATTTGATATACCCATTACTTATTTTAATACTTTTTATTAACACTTAAATATGCGTTGTTTATTTCACAAAAAAAAATATGCGTTATTTATTTTTATTAATGAGATTTGTTAATATTAAGTTTAAAAATAACTTATATTTATTATAATTATATACGTAATATTAATATAGTATATATTCACTATTATAATTTATATATAAGATCGTATGATTTATTTGAAGCGTAAAAAATATATACATGATAGTGAATTTAAAATGAATGCATTGAGGATTCGAAGCCACGTTCACACAGGAAATATCGTATGAAATTTGCCACTTTGCCTGCATGGTTTGTAATGTTATCAAGAACATATTTTCTTAAATTAAACGCATCAGACGGTTTTGGTGCTTTTGCCGAGGCGGATAGTTTTCCCTCCCTTGTGAAAACTATTCCCTCTTAGTTTTTCGAAAGTCACACTGTGCGTCAAAAAGTCACATCAGACTTTTTGTCTTAACACTCAGCCAAATCTGATCCCTCAAAGCTTTATCTTTTTCTCTCCCCAAGGTGTTATCTTTATCTCGTTTGCCCTAACCCCCATTGATAGACGAAGGTCTGAGAAATAAATCATATGTACCTTATTTTCTCTATCGCCTTCCTCATTTGGTTTAAACCCCATTGACATTTTTCCTTTGATTCTTTTTTTATTTATTGCTATTATTGTAGTTTTTGCAGGCTTCGACTTTCTTGTTCTGCATGTGGAAAGATCTTCATTTCTTCAGGTCCATAGGATCAGCGTGTTAGTCTTTTCCATTTTCATTCACAAGCGAAGGTCAGCGATGGCAACATAGCTACCTTATTTTATCTGTCTCCATCCCCCTTTGCCATAACCCCCGTTGGCAGTCTTACATTGTTTCCTTTTAATGTAATGCTTTTGTTCTAGTGTTTGAAGGGTTGTAACTAAATCTGATTTTTGCGCACTTGGAAAGTTCTTCGGCTCTTCAGGTCGACAGGTTTGTATTATCCCTCTTATCTATTTTGCTGCATGTGTAAACGGTTTGAAGATTGTTTGGCCTTTCTATTTTCCCGTCTATTTTTCTGCATGTTGTAAAAAATATAATTTTTCTTACCAAAATCTTGTTTTTTGTTTTCCTCATTTTGTCATTTTCCTCATTCTGAGTTATATAATTAAGTTTTGTGGCTTATTTCGTTTTCTATATTTTTCTATTTTTATGGGTGTTGAGATATGTAACCGTGTTAGCTGTGTACATGAGTGACATATAATCTGAATATAAATATTGTAATAAACGGATTTGGGAGATCCCGATTATCGTGAATCATTGCTTGTTCTACTTGGTTCTTACACCAGTAATGATCTTTCTGTTTTCGGGCAATGTTATTTTCCATCTGCCTTTTATCTTTTAAAAGTTACTGAAATTATTTTATTATCTTGGTTGTATGTATCTTCTTGAACCAATGTTGGTATCGATTAGTTAAACTTCTTTTTGACATTCATAACTGCCCTCTTGGATTTGGAACCCTTCTTTTTCTAAAAATATATAAAGGAAGTACGTGTTGCCACTTAGGCCTTATTATAAAGAAATAAATTTTTTATATTCTTATTTATTAATCTAATCTCACTAACGTGTAACAACCAGTCTTGAATTCTTGGTTTGAAATAAATTTTTTTACAAAACCACAATTTTTATAGTTAATAGGTTTCACCAAGTGTAACAACCATGATGGCTAGTAAAACTGTTTTAGCCTTTATTTATACTACTTTTTCAATTTTAAATTTTTATAAAATAACAACGATGATGCATCTACGATTATTGAAATTAAAGTAACCTATAAGTTTTACTCATTTTAAATTTTGTCTTCCTTATTCTGTCATTTTTTCGTTTTGTGAGTTATATAATTAAGTTTTGTGGCTTATCTCGTTTTCTTTAACAAACTAGTTTTATGGGTTTGAGATATGTAACTTTGTTAGCTGTGTACATGTGAATTGCATAATCTAATGTCCTGGCTTATATCATTTTTCGCAGTAACTTGTTTTCTGGCTTTGAGTTTTGTAATCGTCTGAGCTATGTAAATGAGTTTTGCATGAACTGGCATTTTTCTGGTTTTTAGTTCTGCAAGTGTGTGAACAACTTTGTATTTACCAAACCAAGAATGTTCGTGAAGCTAACTCTGGTTCCAATATGTATGAGTTCTTATGCGTTGTATGTTTTGGCCAAATTAAACTTTCATGGACCTGGTTTGATACTTTTGCCATTTAATATTTTCTAATCTCTATCTTTGTTGGCTACTCCTGTTATAGTCATTCGTCGAGGTTTTAAGAACAATGAGTTGAATAGAAAGAGAAAGATAAGGGAGAAAGTATAGTTGAAGGCTTGTAAGTATAGTATTTTGTAATTATTATTAATATTACCATTTTCTATAATTTGTATGAATTGGTCCGTGGATATCCACATCATATTTTGCACTCCAACAAATTGTGTATTTATTAGAACTAAATTTTATTATCCTTAATTAATCGTACTTCTTTCTTTATTGAATTTACACATGCCTTGTAAAGATCTTGGATTTTTTTTAACTTTGTATGCATGCTTTATGCTTTTCTTTTGGTAAAGATCATATTCTTACTAAGTGATTTTAATAATTGTTATGTTCCATGTGAGATTTGAGTCACGGTCGGAAGTGGAACATGTCCATGCCTTGTAAAGATAATATTATAATTTCCTTAATTATTTATTTTGTTGCAGTTAAGAACCAGTCTTGTTCAATATCTTTTGCAGTACATCAACAAAACCAAAGGAACTCATAATCTGGTAAGAATTGAATTCATTTTGTGTTACTGAACGCTTGTTCTTCAATGATGGTTGATTGTTGGCCTTTGGTAGTCGTAGTGTTATACATTGATATATGTAGTGTTGAAACTTCAGCCACTTGGAGTTCCGACACTACAAGTAAGTAATGACCATTGCAATTAAATTGCATAGTACCAATTACGCGTTTGTGCGCTGTAATCATAATAATCACTGCCCCACCTAACCGTAAACGTAAATCTAGTAAACTATCCCCAAACCCAAACAGTACAAACAGTTGTGGTTACCAATACACATTGTCAATGAGGACCGGTGATATATACCCGCATTTGACAACACTGCATTGCTTTTTTTCAGTGCGGGTGGATAAATCATGGATTGCAAAACCACGAAATACAGTTGAATACGAACAAGGAGTACGAGGTTTTATTGAATTTGCTGTAAGAAATAGCTCCGCTGAGGGTTTGATATTATGCCCTTGTTCAGGTTGCGGTTTTGGAAAGTGGCATTCACAGGAAGTAGTGTATGACCATTTAATTTGCACAAAATTCCCAGAAGGTTACGTCTTTTGGGTTTTTCACGGAGAGTCACGTGCACGTGCTGGAGAAACGAGCAATGCCAGTGATGCAGATATATTACATGTACCAGAAGACAACAGTGTCCATGAGGATCCCATAAGAAACATGGTAAATGATGCTTTTGGGGTTGATGGCCAGCAAAATGCTGAAGATTTGCCAAATAATGGACACGAAGAAGGTTTTGCTGGGAATGATTTTTACGAATTACTCAAAGATGGAGAACAACCTTTGTATGAAGGGAGTACCAAATTTTCTAAGCTTTCCTTTATTGTGAAGTTGTATCATATAAAGTGTTTGACTAGGATGAGTGACAAGGCTATGACTTTGGTATTGGAGCTATTGCACGATGCTTTTCCTCATGCAAAAATTCCAAATTCCTTTTATGAGGCAAAGAAGACTATTACGAAGTTGGGATTGGATTACCAGAAGATACATGCTTGTCCAAAAAATTGTATGTTGTATTGGGGTGAGGACAATGTAGATAGACAAGTTTGCAAGGTTTGTAACACATCTAGATGGAAACCACCTGCCAAAGGAAGTGACCCACAACATAGGAATACCAAGAGTAAAGTGGCTGCCAAAGTTGTCCGTTACTTTCCACTTAAACCACGGTTACAAAGATTGTTCTTGTCATCAAAGACTGCCAACGACATGAGATGGCATGCTACAGATGGTGGTAGTGATGGAAAGATGCGACATCCTAGAGATTCAGAAGCTTGGAAGAATTTTGATTCCTTGCATACGTCATTTGCATCAGACGCACGCAATGTTCGGCTTGGTTTAGCTACGGATGGTTTTAATCCGTTTGGTAATATGAGCTCTAGCTATAGCATTTGGCCAATTATTCTAATCTTGTACAATACTCCTCCTTGGATGTGTATGAAGTCCACATCATTTATCATTTCAACAATAATACCTGGAAAAAAAATGCCTGGGAATGACATCGATGTGTACTTGCAACCGCTAAAGGAAGAGTTGATTGAACTATGGAATGATGGTATAGATGCTTATGATGCTTCAACACGGGAGATGTTTAAGTTACGTGCAGCTTTACTATGGACGATTAGTGATTTTCCTGGTTTGGGTAATCTATCTGGGTGGAACACATACACTGCATTAGCTTGTCCAGTGTGCAACTTTGACTTTGAACCTTATCGGCTTTATCATAGTAAGAAGTGGTGTTTTATGGGCCATCGTCGTTTTCTTCCACATAGACACCGGTTTAGATTGAACAAGGTTAGATTTAATGGAAAACAAGAACTGCGCAATCCTCCTAGGATATTAACTGGCTGTGAAATTCTTGAACAAGTCCAAAATGTGAATACATGCTTTGGTCGACCACCTGAAGTTAGTGGAAGAGGGAAAAGATTACGGGTTGGTGATCGTGATACACAAGGCAACGCCCAACAATGGAAGAAAAAGAGCATATTTTTTGAGCTTCCCTATTGGAGACATAATGTACTGCGTCATAATCTTGACATGATGCATATTGAGAAGAATGTGTGCGACAATATCATTTTCACCTTGCTTAATGATTCCTCAAAATCAAAAGATCATTTGAATGCTCGACGAGATCTACAAAGAATAGGTTGCAAGCATGACCTTTGGCCAAATGAGAACGGGAAATATCCGTTAGCAGTGTATACAATGACCAATCAAGGCAAGAAGGCTTTTCTGAAGACATTGCGGAATATCACAGTACCCGATGGTTATGCTAGCAACATATCTAGGTGCATTGATGTTGATTCTATGCGAATCAGTGGGATGTTGAAAAGTCATGACTGTCATATATTGATGGAGCAATTACTACCGTTGGCAACGAGAATAGCATTGCCTGATAATGTATCTAGCATTTTGATTGAATTATGCTCATTTTTCAAGCAACTATGTGGTAAGGTGTTGAGCGTTACAGATTTGGATAATATGCAACGTCAAGTTGTGCTAACCTTATGCCACATGGAAATGTTATTTCCACCTTCATTTTTCACTGTCATGGTTCATTTGATAGTTCATCTTGCTGAAGAAGCTAAGCTTGGAGGTCCCGTTCACTATAGGTGGATGTATCCTATTGAAAGGTATTTGGGACAATTGAAATCATATGTTCGTAATAGGGCACAACCAGAAGGGTCAATTGCAGAAGGGTACCTTATGCAAGAAATCCTAACATTTTGCTCAAGATACTTGGACAATATCGAGACTCGATGGAATCGAACAAGTCGTGTTGATGATGCTCATGTTGATACACAGCCACAAACGCGTGTAGAGGAATTATTTCCCCAAGTAGGTAAGCCAATTGGTGCATCAACATTTTTCAATCTAACTAACATGGAAAGATTACAAGTGCATAGACATGTGCTTACCAATTGCCCACTTGTTGAAAGATATCTTCAGTAAGTACGTAGGTATTTTATATATAATTTCTTGTCATTCAGTAAGTGGTGATGATATTAAGTATAAAGTCATTTATTTATTTAGGGAATTTAGGACCGATGTTAAAAGGCAACTAAGGAGAACTAGTCGAAATCAAGCAGAGATAGATAAGCGGGTGCATAAGAGAGTTTGTCGAATGGTTCTCTAAACGTGTGAGTAATGTATCACATATTAGTTTATTCAACTATAGTGTAAACTTTAATATAAAATACTTAAACTTTAATATAAAATACTTAACATTTTAATTACTACTTATTGTGATATAGATTATTGTAGATGTCAACAATATAGAACAACCAGACGTAGCTATCATGCTTTCCCTGGCAAAAGGTCCATTGTATCAAGCTAGAAAATTCAAAGCATTTAATGTAAATGGCATGAAATTTCGTACCTTAGAAAGAGACAACAACCTCAAAACTCAAAATAGTGGGGTTTATGGAACGTTTGACACTAGAAGCTATTCAAGTAGTAGAGATGGTGAAGATATTATGACATGGACTAGCCAATTTCCATCACAGAACTTGGACCATCTTGTTGTGGATGACACAATACCTGTTCAATTATCAAGACCTTCCACAGATGATGACAATCTAAATTTGCATGCTAATCTAACTGAGGATGAAGAAATAGGAATATGATAATAGTTTGGTTCATTACAGTTACATGTTCTTTACATGGTTGTTATTTTGTATTTTGTGCAAAGCTTCCGGGTTAGTGGTGGTTTTTGATCACATCACTACATAACTTTTATTTGTAACAAGAAAATTGAAGTCATGCATGCAAAAGTAGACATGTACTTTTGATGATTTTATTGGTTTAAATTTATAAAAACTTGTACACGCTGTTTTCACTGGTATATTTAATGTGTATAGGTCTGTACATGCTGGATTTACTGGTTAAACTTGTCCAAAAAATGTGTAATGTTGCTTTCATTGGTACTATGGAGGTATATGTGTACTTTTTGGTTATACTAGTTTATCCAAAATGATTGAGTACATGCTGATTTACACTGGTAAATTTAAACTGAATACATATGTACATCGACTATCTTTGCTATTTTAACTTGTTATACAAATGTGTAATTATGGTTTTATGTACACTATTCAGGTATATGTCTACTTGCTGATCATACTAGTTTATCTGAAATGTATGAGTACATGCTGCTAATAGAGGTTTTGAACTATATGAATATGTACATGCTAATTTTACTGTCAAATTGTATAATGCTTGTTTTAATATTATATTACATTAAGTGTGTACATGTTGGTTTGCCTGATTTCATTAATTATATCCCAAATAGACATTTGAGATTTCTCTGTTTTGTACCACTATTATGTGTGCTTGCAATTTTTTTTTCCAAGCAGGACAATGGCACGTACAAAGAGGTTCACCCGAAGGGTGCATCCCACAACCTCCTCTGCTAATGAAGGGACAACCAATGTGCAACAACAAAACCAAAACTCGGTAGTACCCACTCAACAATTGAGTACTCAGCCACATGAATTGGTGATCCACCAACAACAAGTACCTTCTGCTCAATCAGGATTTGCACAAGCTGCAGCTGCAAATACTGAACCTCCACCATCATCTGCTCAACCTACCCTAGCACCTGCTGCCTCTGAACCAGTCTCTGGTCAATCTCAGCCATCCGATCAAAGACCACCACGAAACCCTTCCCAAAGGACATGCAACAAATACTGGGTTGTTGATGTGCTAGGTAACTGAGTCCTAAACCAATATTTTAAACTTGTATTAATCTTATATACACAGCCTTTAATTCTTACAATTTCTTTTTTATCTTCTTCTTGCATTAACAAAATTGTACTAGCTGATAATGGAGTGACTGATGCGGAAAGACTACGTGTGCGGGATGTATTGGTACTTCCTCCTCATAAGAAAGTAGTAGTGGAATGGAATGAGGACAATCAGCCTGTCGGGGAGGCTGCTGCCCTATTGCTTGGTTTTTTGGGTCACCTTGCATGCAACCCAAACATATTCCCTATAAGTTATGAGAGGTGGCCTAAAATACCCCCCATCTACAAGGAAGATGTTTGGCTAAACACTATTAAGGTAACAATGGTTCATAACTTTTGTAACAGGCCCGTGTTATAATTATGTCGTTATTGTGTCTAATTTTGAGCTTATTACTCTCTTCCAGAAAAGATTCGTTGTGGATAATGATGACCATTATCATTTCTGTATGGGCAATATGGGTAAGAAATGGAAAGACAACAGGTGGAGGCTAGCGAATGAAATGTATGAAAAAGACAAAAGCTTTGAGTAAAATCTAGAAAATTTCCCTGATGGGATGACAAGGGAACAATGGGGTAGTTTCTTGACTTATAAAACAAGTGAGAAAGCAAAGGTAATGAAGGATGATTTTAATTTTTTATTGTGGTCACTTGTATCCAACAAATACCTTAATTTTTTTTCCCTATACAATGTAGAAATATAGTAGAATCAATACTGCTAATAGACAGAAACAAACTATCCCACATACCCTAGGCTCAAAGACCATTGCAAGGAGGAAAAGAGAGCTGGTATGGTCTTTAAATAATGTAAATTGCCACTTTAGTATTAATATATTTCACTTCTGTAGAATTATGGAACTAATATTATTGTGCAATGCCAAATGTCAGGAAATAGAACGTGGAACAACAATGACCAGAGGGGAAATATATGTTGTTGCTCATAAGAAAAAGTGTGGAAATTTTGTGAATGAGGAAGCTAGGCTGAAAAATGTAACCAATTTTTGTTGTAATTTATTTTGATTAATTACTGTCATACCTTTCAAGTTCAATTTCTGATCGTTAATTGATTGTATGCAGGATCAATTACTAGTACAGATGCAACAAACCAATTCTGAAGTAGAGGCTTTTATTAATGTATTTGGGAAGGAACACCCAGGTCGGGTTAGAGGCATGGGTTTTGGGGTGGTTCCATCCCAAATACGTAGAACATCAACTAGTTCAGCCTCAACTTCTTCCAGTAGTCCTACACAAGCTGAATATGATGCCTTAAAAGAAGAGTTGGACACTATAAAAGACAAGATGGTAGAGCTTGACACATTAAAAGCACAAATGGCACATTTTCTGCTAAATTTTGGAAGTCAATTGCCATCTAATGAGGTAAATGTGTCTTAAATCTGCTTTGAGATTTCTGATATCATCTTCATTCTTGTTATATAGTTGACAAACCCTTATAATTTGGATCAGCATTGTGCATGTCCATTTCATATTAACATTGACATTAGATCTCAATACTGTTCTTCCTATTAATTGTTGTCACTTCCAATGTGGTTTACATATTGTCACTGGACCTTGTTATATAATTGACATTGCTATCATCTGCCATAAAACTCTTCATGTCCATTTAATATTAGGTTTTAAAATTTATATCATCATTTTCTTGTAATAATTGTTGTCACCGGTCTAAATATTGTCACCTTGTTATATAAATCATATTGCCCTCACTTGGATAAAAAATGTATATGTACCTTAAAGTTTGATCAATTGCTGTCACTTGGATCAATATTTGTTGCTTGGATCAATGCTGTCAGAATATCACATGCATTTTTTAATGTGTGTTGCTTGACTCTATGCCTTTTTGTCGTTTTATAGTGCATGTTGACTTGTCACATAAACCAACATTGCTCCTTTAGGAAATTAGGTTGAATGTTACAATTTTCAGCGTTGTGGTATTTTGGGATTGAATTATGAAAATGGGGTACGAAGTTAACTAAAATCACTAAAGCTCAAATTGGTAGGAAGTCAATATTTCATACATCTGTTCTATTGCCTAATTGTTTTACTGTTCCTAACCTAAATATTTTGTTTCCCACTTTGGCTCTTTGATTAATGTCTATTTTATTTTCCCCCACAATATCAGGTTCCTGACTTGGGATCTCCTGGAATTAGAAAGTCCTCCAATGCTAGTCATAATCCTTCTCTTGGACCAGAATCTTCAAATCATGGACCCTCACCACCATCATCTTAATATTGGACATCATTTCAAAGTTTTTGATGGAACATGTATTGTGGATATTAAGTTCCCCAAACCACTGCTTGTACACTGAGTGCTATTTTGGATGTTTGACATTATATTTTGAATTTTCATGTTTTTTATGTTAAGCATTTCCTAGGTATGTTTTGGATGGTAGGAATTACTTGGGTATGTTTTGCTTACCTAGGAGTAGGTTCTATATTTTGTGTTGTTTTGTATATTCAGTGGCACCCCAATATGTATGTCACTCACTCATTCTGTTTTGGGTGTTAGCAATTTCCTGGGTATGTTTTGCTTATTACCTAGGAATAGGTTTTATATTTTTGGTCATTCAGTGGCACCCCAATATGTATGGCACTGATCAATCCTAATGACAATATTGAATACATATTTACCTTTTTCTGTAGTATCCTACTCAATGCTTAAATTTCCCTTCTCTGATACTATTAAATTTTACAATATAGGATTTGTTATAAAACTAAAATAAAAAATATTTGCTTTTTAAAAAAAGAAATATATGCAAATCTGCTAGCGGGTTATAAAGACCGTTGCATATAGTCAATTTGCAGACAGAGTTAATGGACACCAGAGACGCCTGCATTTCGAGCTTCTGGCGGTTCATCTAACCGCATGCTTTTTTTAACTATTATTGCAATTCCACAAATCAGTCTGACGATATAAACCGCCAAAATAAACGCTTGCATTTGTTTAGAACTGGCGGTTAATCTAACCGCTTGGAAACATGGGCTATGCCATTTCTGAAGTCACCTCTGACGATATAGGCCGTCACGTCGGCCGCCCTCAAATTCTACTGGCTGATATTCCAGCGGTTTATAGAAATCGCCTGTGTATGATTCTCGACAGTAATAACCCAGGCGGATCACTAACCGCCAAATGTAGAAAACGCAGGCGGTTTTAACTGTTGGGCTTCCTCCTTCAATGCTAAGCCCAAGCCCATTTGAGGGGTTTTCTAAAATCCCTAACCCTAATTTCCACCTCCTCTATATATACTCATTGTTGTGGGTGGAGGCAAGGTGAGATCTGAGAGGGCAGATTTTTGAGAGGTCAGATTTGAGAGAACAAATTTGACAGAATTATTTGATTGTTTGAGCAAAAGCTTTATGCTTTGCATTTGAGAGATCTCTAGAGAGAGTTTGAGTGAAACATCTCTAGGGTAGTTTGATTATCAACATTGTTGGAGAGGTTGAGTTAACCACCACATTGGTGTATTTGATTATTTGTAACCATTATCATCATAGTGGATTTTTGATCTGGACTATGTCCCGTGGGTTTTTACTTCTTCATTAGAGAAGGTTTTCCCACGTTAAAACCGGTTATGTTCTTCTTCTTCTCTCTCTCCTATTTTGATTTTTTCGTTTTTGATTGTTCCGCTGCGCTGCCTGACCTGGTGAAGTTCAGGCTGAGGTATTGCCGAGATCCGAGATCAGGATCTTGTTGATTGACTTCCGCACAAAGGCCCCTGAGCCGAGCTTGAGGGAACCGAGTTTTCCCAACAGTGGTATCAAAGCCCGAGTTCGACGGGTTCTGAGGGAGACGAGATGGAGACCAGTGGCATAACTCATGATGGAGATATGTTCAAGTTGACCGCAAACAATTTCACATATTGGAGACCGATGATGGAAGATCATCTCTACTGCAAAGATTTGCATGAGCCCATTATCCTTGATGTGAGACCAGCAGGCAAAACTGATAAGGAGTGGGAGATCCTGAGTCGGAAGGCGGTAGCCACGATCAGGAAATATATTGATAAAAGCCTCTTTGAGCACGTGTCCGAATTCACGAACGCGTATGAGTTGTGGACGAAATTAGAGTCCATGATTCAGAAGAAAACTCCCAGGAACAAAGCACACCTGGTTCGCCGACTTGTTAAGCTTGAATACAAGGACGACATGTTCATGATTGAACACCTGAACACCTACAAAGGTATTGTGAATCAGCTGTCAAAGGCTGATATGAAAATTGATGAAGAATTGCAGGCATTGCTGCTGTTGAGCTCGCTGCCAGAAAGCTGGGATACTCTGGTGGTGACCCTGAATAACTCGACTCCAGATGGAAAATTGAAGATGGATGTCGTGACAGACAGCCTCCTGGGCGAAGAATCCAGGAGAAGAGAACGAGGTACTTCGAGTACGTCTGAGGCCAACGTTGCTGAGAACAAAGGGAAATCCGACTCCCGCGGTAGAAGCAAAAGCCGAGGTAGAGGTCGTGACAGACGAGACAAGTCCAGAGGTCGGTCAAAGCCGGTTCCAACAAGAAAATTTGAAGACTGTTGTGAAGGAGCCGGGCTGATGCTAAAGCCGTCGCATTGAAGTCGGAGGGGGAGATTTGTTGGGCTTCCTCCTTCAATGCTAAGCCCAAGCCCATTTGAGGGGTTTTCTAAAATCCCTAACCCTAATTTCCACCTCCTCTATATATACTCATTGTTGTGGGTGGAGGCAAGGTGAGATCTGAGAGGGTAGATTTTTGAGAGGTCAGATTTGAGAGAACAAATTTGACAGAATTATTTGATTGTTTGAGCAAAAGCTTTATGCTTTGCATTTGAGAGATCTCTAGAGAGAGTTTGAGTGAAACATCTCTAGGGTAGTTTGATTATCACAATTGTTGGAGAGGTTGAGTTAACCACCACATTGGTGTATTTGATTATTTGTAACCATTATCATCATAGTGGATTTTTGATCTAGACTAGGTCCCGTGGGTTTTTACTTCTTCATTAGAGAAGGTTTTCCCACGTTAAAACTGGTTGTGTTCTTCTTCTCTCTCTCTCCTATTTTGATTTTTTCGTTTTTGATTGTTCCACTGCGCTGCCTGACCTGGTGAAGTTCAGGCTGAGGTATTGCCGAGATCCGAGATCAGGATCTTGTTGATTGACTTCCGCACAAAGGCCCCTGAGCCGAGCTTGAGGGAACCGAGTTTTCCCAACATTAACCGCCTATATATATAACACAAACCGCCTTTACATGACTCCTTTCTTGTAGTGTCTGGGGTATCCTCAAAGGTTTAGAGCTGGCCTGGGGTACTGGTGTTAGGAGAGTGGAGTTGGAATGTGACTCAGAAATTGCTCTTAGCACTATCCAAGAAGGGAGCAACAATCACAGAAACTCTCAGGTTGTTTCCCGTATTCACAAATGGCTTGCTGAAGATTGGGATGTTCGTTGGGTCCACACCTTTCGAGAAAATAACAGATGTGCTCACTGGTTTGCTTCTAGACATTTTGAGGATGATAATAATCTTATTGTTTATCATTCTCCTCCTTCTTCTTTGTTAGAGCTCCTTCTTCAGGATGCTTCTGTAGATCTTTTAAGTTTTCGCGTCGTGTAATTTTTGTTTTGTTTGGGGCTTTTGCCCCTCTTTATTACAAAAAAAAAGGATCTTATCTCATATATATATATATATATATATATATATATATATATATATATATATATATATATATATATATATATATATAGGGGAAGGATATTCTTACACCGGTGTAAGAGTTAGAAGTCTTACACTCAATCTTAACCATTGATCCACTTGTATTTAATGGCTCACATTACTAAAAAAATTTAGTCGTTAGATATAAATGAAATCAACGGATAAGATTAAGAGTGTAACTTACACTGGTGTAAAATGATCCTGACCCATATATATATATTTATTGTTTGTTATGTCACATGACATAAAGTTATGTCATGTCACCCGAAAACTATGTCGTTTTAGAAGTTAGGGGAATTAATGAAGAAAATTTTGATATTTTTGTTTGTTTATTTATTATATAAATTTTATTAAAACACCCTTAATTAATTTTCCTAACTCCTAAAACTATGTAATTTGGGGATAATTTTGGAATGACAGGACATAACTTTTCATGTGATGTGATATAATAAAAGATAAACGCTAACTATAATAACAATAAGGGCTTTGGTTTTGTCTTGTGACAGAAATAATTTTTTTTTTCCTACAAAGAAAACGACAAACTAGATGATAATAAAGAAAATGAAAAATGCATGGAATTCAAAGATTTGTGTTGTCGGTAGTAGTTGCATGATGTCAATTTTTTTCATATAACATAATTCTTATTTATCCTTAATAATAATAATACAATTGAGAAAACGGGGTGTCGTTTAAGCTTGCTTTTTTTTTTTTTTTATGGTAAATAAGGAGGGCCATGGCCCAAAGAAAATTACACCGAGCTAAGCTCTTTTCTTCAGTTAGGGAGTTCTGGTTATCGTTCTGAAATCCAAAACAAACCCTGTGTACGTTCGGAATAGAAGAAGATTCCGGTGGAGCGATCGGAATAGAAGAAGATGTCGACGGTGTACGTTCTAGAACCCCCGACGAAGGGGAAGGTGGTGGTGAACACGACGCGCGGCCCTATCGACATTGAGCTCTGGCCCAAAGAGGCTCCCAAAGCCGTAAGGAACTTCGTGCAGCTATGCCTCGAAAGCTATTACGATAACACCATCTTCCACCGCATCATCAAGGACTTCCTCGTCCAGGGTGGCGACCCCACCGGCACCGGCACCGGTAACTTTCCCCCTTCTATAATTTCCGTCACAGCTAATTCCCCACGTGCTCTAATTGAGTCTTGGTCTTTCATGTTTTTGAGATTGAGTAAATAACTAAATTAGTCAGTAAAAATTAACACATAAATATGCATTCATTTGATCAAATTAATACTTGAGTTAACTGCTTCTTACAATAATATGACCCACCTAATGCATATTTTAGAGATTTTGAAGCAAACTGGTGCTATAAAGTTCCTGCAATGCAAAAAGAGGGTTATATCCTTGATTGGAACATGTGATTTTTGGATTACATGGTTTTGGTGACAACACCGACCCTTGTAATAAGTCTCTCTATTTTGGGGACTAATGTGGTAAATTTTAATCTCTTACCACATTAGTCCTTGAAATATGATATGGATTCCATTTGTCAAATTAATCCCTGAGTTAACACTTTCAGAAACTAATTTGACTAATAAAGTACATATTTCAAGACTTACATGGTACTTTTTATCTTCCAAGACTATATATTTTACAGGGACTAAATTGATTGCTTATCATTGAAACGTGGTGAGACTAGGCATACGGGTTTTGTTTTATTCATGAGTAACTGATTAATTGAGTTGTGATTGCCGTTTGGTTTGTAGTTACTGACTTCTGATTGTGTAGTGTTTTCTTTTCTTTTCTTTAACAAGTTGTTTGTTAACGTAGGTGGTGAAAGTATTTATGGGAGTGTTTTTGCTGATGAGTTTCATTCACGTCTAAAATTCAAGCACAGAGGTTTGGTTGCAATGGCCAATTCTGGATCACCGCATTCCAATGGAAGTCAGTTTTTCATAACTCTAGACCGTTGTGACTGGCTTGATCGGAAGAATACCATTTTTGGAAAGGTAACAGATGCAAATGCAATAATGTTGTAGCAAACCTTTTCTTATTTTTTTACCTTTTTCTTAATTTGTCAATTTCTCGGGATACATTGGTTGTTCTCACTATTATTTTCTTTCAGGTGACGGGAGATACAATGTATAATCTTTTGAGACTGGGTGAAGTTGAAACTGATAAGAACGACCGGCCTTTAGATCCACCTCCAAAGATATTATCAGTTGAGGTAGATTGTGATTTTGATTAACATCACGGGTAATTATTTAAAGTTCGTGTTCAGGGAAGGCAGAATTTAACCTCCCTAGTATCTTCTTAAACTACTTGTTCTAGGTATTATGGAATCCATTTGAAGATATTGTTCCAAGAACACTTCAGAAACCTCAGATTAAAGCTACACCTGATACAGACAGTAAAGATTCAAAGAAGAAAGGTGTAAAGTAAGTGCTCTCTCCTACCTAACTTTCTTGTTTGCACTCAATGAAGCAGTTTATGTTGTAAAAGTTTATTCTTAAAGCAACATGTTGCTTTTTTTGTAAATTCAAATTGCAGAAAATTGAACTTGCTTTCTTTTGGGGAAGAAACTGAAGAAGAGGAAAAGGAATTGGCATTGGTGAAGCAAAAGATTAGGAGCAGTCACGATGTCTTGAATGATCCTCGTCTTCTAAAGGACGAAACTACTAATAATGAATTGGTAATGAGGCCTTTCCGCTAGTTTTTCTTCTGTTTCTCAAATAGAACTCTTGCATGACACATTGCTTATATGATGGGCCCTTTGAGCCTTATAAAGAAGTACACGAACGAAGAAGCAAGGCCCAAGGAAAAGGGACTGTTAACAACTGTATGGCAAGTATGGGAGAGGGAAGAGAGTTAGCTAGGGAGGATGCCACATGGCAGGCTATGAATGAGGAAGGAGTTTTGGAAGGCATAGGAGGTGAGGATTCTTTGAGAATGAGAAGCTGATAAAAGGTGGGGAATCTGATGAGTGGGTTATGCATTTTGCCAATTTGGAGGTGAAGCCATTGATACATGGGCTGTGTCATTTGCTGGGTGTAAGGGGGTCAGGGGAGTGGGATTTTCTCTCCTTTCTGATAATTCACTTGTGTCATGTCCATACTGTTATATACCTTGAGATACACTTTCTGATTGTTTTGCACGAGTATTCTGGGAATATAATTTCTGTTTGTCGTAGTGTTCAATATCTGTAAGTTAATATTGTGAATTGAGAATCTGGTACCATCAATATACTAATTGCAATTTTTATTATTTTATATGTTTATATTTTATGGAAGCTGTTTTTGGCTTACAGATTCCAGAGTTCCAGTATTACATAGTCATTCTGATAATTTTACCCTGAAAATTCATATTTTAAAGTAAACCTAATGTTGTAAAATTACATCGTATGGCTGTGCATATAAACTTGCTTGTATTTATTTTGCAGAGTTCAGCTGACGGTACGTCAAGAAGGAATCTGCAGTTATCTGTAAGGGATGCGCTTAGCTCAAAGAAAGAAGAGCCTCAGAAAGATTCAGAAACTGGTAAATTTGGTCGTCTTGATTCCAGTGATGATGATGATGAAGCGAATTTTGATGCAAGAATGCGCATGCAAATACTCAAAAAGCGGAAGGATATAGGTGATCTCCCTCCCAAGCCCAAGTTGCAAAATGGTACGTCAATCATCGCTGTGTGATATATTGTAGCTTGTAAATTCCCAGCCTCTGATTTAGGAAGTATTTCTGGTTCTACGCATGGAAATTTCTATAAGCTTATAACTGTGACATTGTGTTATCAGAGTAACTGTCAGATTGCCATGTTTATTCCCTTCACATCTCTGACAGAAGATGAATGTTTTGGCAATTATTTATGTCACTTCCTACTTCCAAGACATAAATTTGAAAACTAAACAAAGGAATGAGGTACTTTTAAAGATTATGGAATCAAACTTCTCCCTCTTTTGGTAATGCTTGTTGCACCAGTACAGATACAAGAAACAAATAGTAATAGTGAACATTCTGAAAATAGAATTAGAAAATTGTGAAAGGCACAAGGTGAGATAGGATCCAAGTCATAGAAGTGACATCCAGCACCTGTAAAAGGGAATCAATGAATGATTAGGGATAAAAATTTTAGTCTTAAATCTTAACAACTGACAAAATGATTAGAAGATATTAATGTTATTATCAACATCAACAACACCTTTATCCCAAACTAGCTGGGGTCAGTGGCAAAAGAACCCAAATGAAAAGGACGAAAAAAATTAAGGAAAAGAAAAAGAAAGGATAAAATAAATAAAATAAATGAAATTGAAAATATATCTAAATGACATTAGAAATAAAAAAAAAGCATAATAGAGAGGAGAAAAGAAAGAAAAAAAGACAATACATAAATAAACAAGAGAAGAAAAATAGAGAGGAGAAAAGAGAAATAAAAGAAAAAGAGAGGTAAAGAAAGAAATAGAAGGAGACATAGGAAAGAAGGACTAAAAAGGAACTATTTGGAACATAGGAAGAAAAACGGGTCTAACTCTCCACAATGCTAATCGCTTTCCTCCAATCCTTCCTAAGACATATCGTCCGCCAATCTATATCTCACTTCATTAAGTATTGTTTTACTACCTTCCCCCAAGTAAGTTTCAGTCGTCCTCTTCCTCTCTTTGTGTCAAGTTTTTGGTAACAAACTTATGTTCTTGGTAACAAACTTTTGTTCTTACTGGAGCATCTAGAGATATTTGCATTATATGCCCAAACCATCTCAATCTATGTTCTCTCATCTTTTCAACCACTAGTACTACTCCTACCTTTCGTCGAATATCTTCATTTCTTATTTTATCCATCTTTGTATGACCACACATCCACCTTAACATCATCATTTCCGCTACTCATTTTATGCTTATGTTTCCTATATGTAGTCCAACATTCAGCTCTATATAACATTGCAGACCTTACAGTTGTTCTATAGAACTTTCCTTTCAACCTAAGGGGAATCTTGTGATCACATAAAAATCCTGATACACTGTCATTTCATCCACCCTGCTCTGATTCTATGATTTACATCCTTATCAATCTCTCCACCTTTTTGCAGAATTTAACCTAAATATTTGAAAGCATCTTGCTTGAGTATCTCTTGTCCAAGCAAATGCTCAAAATCTTGATCTCCATCTCTTGCCAGAGTAAACTCACACTTCATATACTCAGTCTTGCTCTGGCTTGACGTAAATCCTATAGACTCCAATGTGCTTCTACACAATTCTAGTTTTCTGTTAACATCAGCCTTGGTCTTATCAATAAGCACAATATCATCTGCAAACAACATACACCATGGCACTTCATCCTAGATATCTTTTGTTAGTTCATCCATAACTAGAGCAAACAGGTAAAGACTCAAAGCAGAGCGTTGGTGTACACCCATTGTGATAGGAAAATAATTTAATATTACATTACAAGTTTTCACACAGGTAGTAGCACCATCATACATATCTTTCATTGCCTTTACATACTTTGATGATATGTTTTTCTCCTCAAGAATCCATCAATCCACCATCGAACCTTTTTTGGAACCCTATCATACGCCTTTTCAAGATCTATAAACACCGTATGTAACTCCTTCTTTTCTTGATATCTTTCCATTAATTATCGTATTAAGAAAATGGCCTCCATGGTAATCTTCCCGGCATACCAAATTGATTTACAGAGACATTGGTCTCTCTTCTTAGGTGATATACAGTTCAATAACTCTCCCACAATCTCATAGTATGACTCATAAGTTTAATGCCCTTATATTTAGAACAATTCTATATATCTCTCTTATTTTTATAAATAGGTTTAAAGCATAATTTTCCTCCATACATCAGGCATCTTATTTGTTTGGAAAATTTGATTGAAAAGATTTGTCAACCAACTAATTGTCACATCCCCAGGTCCCTCCACACTTCAATAGGGACATCAATTAATCAAGACACCTGCAACCACTTATGATGTGTTGGATCATTATGTTGACTATAAATTATAAAGTCCTTTTTGCTTTCTCAACTCTCTACGAAAATGTTACTCCATTTTGCAGTTACAAAAGTAGATGAATGTGACAAACATACAAAGATGCATTACATTTAATTATCATAGTGGCAATGAATTAATGATTACTGAGATTTGGTATGTATTTTAATTTATAAGTCTATAGCAGAAGTTTGTCGAATTTGTGAATGCTGTAATTGTTAAACTTGCCAACACTTTATCTGCTGATTCTTTTGAACAGCTTAAGAATATCTTTCTCCCTTTTTTTTTATACTTTTCTTATTCAAAATTATTGTTGTATTATTAAGGCTCACCATCTTATCATTTTCATAAGCAGGAAGGTCAAGCCCAGAGAACCATGATACGTCAGCAGCCAGGTAAAAATATCAATATATGAAATTCTGTTATTCCACATTTAGAACTTGAATATCTGTTTAGCAATTGCCACACAAGTGTCAATGCACGGACATTTGAATGGTGGTGGTTTATAATATAATAAAAATCAATTTTAGGTCTTTTAAATTGTATAATATGGCATTATGGCTATGAAACAAGATATCATCTATGATTAGGCTCATATATGAGTAGCCTAATGGTTGAATGTCTTCTTGCCAGGTCCAATGATGTAGGTGTTGATGAGGATCAACCAAGGGTGGAAAAATTGTCCTTGAAGAAAAAGGGGGTAGGATCTGAAGCAAGAGCTGAACGAATGGCTAGTGCAGATACAGATTTGCAGCTATTGAATGAAAGTGAGAGAGGAAGACAGTTGCGGAAGCAGAAGAAACGCAGAATTCAAGGGCGTGAAGATGAAGTATGTTATGATATTTCGATTTAGATTTTCTATCCTCTGTTTTCTTTTTCCCTTTGTATTCTTTATGCTGGCTGATCGTTCTAGACTGTCAAGAAATGTGATGAACAGGGAATGATAGCTTGTCTGATAATCTGATATGATATGAAACATGTTAAGAATAATTGGCTCGAAATTTCTAGATAAATGAAGAAATGAATGATAGCTAATTGAACTTTTGTTGATATGTCAAATCAATGATCCATAGCATTTTCCATTAGGGCATATTACTGTGTGTTTCAGGGAGGAGAACAGCATGGTTGTATTTTACTGTTTGGCAGTGATGTTCGAATGAAATAACCTTTACAAAGGACATCAGTAGGGTGTAGGGGACAATAGCACTAAGTATTTTTGGGTATTTTGGGGGATAAAATGTTTGGGTATTTTCAATCTCTATTTATGAGTAACATTTTTCTTTTTGTATGTCTATCTTCAGGTTCTAGCCAAACTTGAAAAATTTACGAATGCTTTATCAGCAAAGGCGGCACCCACAACTGGTGAATCTGGAGATAATAATGGTGAGGAATTGTCTGACTGGAAACGTGCTAGCTTAAACTTTGCCCCCGATTCTGGCAAGGTGAGTTTTCTCTTTGCATTCCTTATCAAAGGGGCTGTAAAGACCTGTAGATATATAAACCTCTAGATATGAAATCATTATATTTTCCATCCACACCAGTACACCTTACCTATCGTTTGAGTTTTAAGCTTGTCTATCAATCCGAGCAGAAATTGTTGAAACTAGACAAATTTTGTTGAAATCTATGTACACTAATTTTATAATTTGAAAGAATTCCTTTCTGAATTCTAATAACGTAGTGAGTCCTTTTCTACTGCCTTATATCTTGCCTGTAATTTTTCTGTAAATATGCAGGACCGCATGTCTCGCAAAGAGGACCCAAATGACTATGTTGTGCATGACCCTCTCTTGGAAAAGGGAAAAGAGAAATTCAATAGGATGCAAGCCAAACAAAAGAGACGAGAACGTGAGTGGGCTGGGAGATCTCTTACTTGATCTTGCATGAGCCAAAATGGCTACGTGAATATGCAAAGCTGATTGGTTTTGAAGGCTGACATATCCCTGCGCTGACGGGAGCGCCTCATGTGGCCGGGTGTGTCTCATGTATTATGTAGGGAAACTGGCTCTGAGGAAAACCGAGGAGAAAGTTGTTGCATAGAGGAGTTGAGTGAACTTGGTATGCGAATCTTAATATTGGTGAGTGAGATGTGGGGTTATTGTGCAAATCTTAATCTTTGTTGAATCATACCTAACTCCCTCGGATCTCATGCAAGGACTTCCTCGTTCATTATGCCCTCGTGAAAGGATCTACTTTGAATTCATTGTAGTTTTGGTGCAACGTCAACAGATGTATATTTTAGCTTTTAACACACCTAATTGTTGTTATGTTTAAATATTACGACGGATGTTGTATTATCGTAGAACCAACGAATTTTGAAGTTGAAGACGTTACTTGGACGACAGAATTTTTGTTAGGCTTTTAACGTGAACCAAGCGTTAGAGAATATTTTGGTTGGACCGTCGGTGGAAGCTTCAAGGGGTTAATGGTTATATTTATTTAGGTGTGCACACAATGTGTTTTTTTAGGAACAAGTTGAAAAATTCTTAAATTGGCATGTTCATGTTCATAAGTAAATGTTTTAATAAAAGCGTACATATCTTAAGATGTACTTATACATGTTCATTATGGAGAAGATTGAATACTTAAAAATCACTTCAATAAGTTATGAACCATAAAGAGACACGCCCTTGTTCTTTCACATCAGCTTTGAATTCGGTTCGGGACTTCGGGTTTTTCAGCCGTTGGGCATGTGACGTAGGGGTCGAGGCTAGTGTCTGGTGGTGGAAGGTTGGAATCTTGCTATGACTTTGTTGACATGCATTCTGGTGGCAGGGAGGTCCAAAGGTGAGAAAACCTTATGTGCAGTAGATGTATATACATCTTTGCCAAAAAAGATAAGATTTTGGAATACAAAGATAAAAAATGAGAGGATAGAAATGCAAAAAAAAAGAAAAAAATTCCCATTTGGTAAAATGGAAGAAATTTCGCCCAAAAAACTCGATTAAAAGTTTTTAAAACTGTAAGGACTAGGTTATAAAATTTTAAAAATATTGTATACAACTTTATTTTTTTTAAAATATGGAAATCTAATTAACAATTCTCAAGTAGTATATTACCTTCAAATTAACTTAAGCTTTCTAGATTCAGATTCTAGAGCAAATACGTTTGTGGGACCTTTATGGATTTTGTTGAAGAAATCTTTTGAGTAATTTGACAATTTGTCCTCATAACTGGTTTAGACCTAACTTTGGAATTTCAATTCTCCGGATATTGGGCTAATTGATCAAACTAGGGTCAATTTGGGGCTACTTATTATTTTGGGATGGTTTTCAAATTATTTTTCACATTGGGATCGTTTTTTTCATGTTAGCAAGCTAACCTTTTTTTTTTTATGGGTTATATTTATCTCATTTTGCATGAGATAACTAAATTTTTTATACACACAAAAGATGGATAGATCTCACTTCTTTTTTTTTCTCTCCTCTTACCTATGGGTTCCACTTACAATCTTGTTTCTACAATATAAGATACTTATTTTCCTACAACATAAGAAAATTATTTCCCATTTTTATTTACCTAAGCCTATGATACAGTGCATATGGCACACCATCACATGATGCATTGACTAGTGCCACTTGTAAAGAAATAAAAATAAATCACAACCTTCTTAGAAAAGTAAACTGTCACATAAAGCATCAGGTAGACTAATATCTTCTGCGTGGAAAAAATTTTGGTGCTACTGTTGTATTCAAGTAGGTACAACATTTTTTCACTTTTGAAAAAAAATTCAACACTTTTCAAATTTGTTTTTTCTGTCAAATTGCACTTTTTTTTTTCAAAATTGGAAAAATGTTGTACCCATTTGGTACAACAATGGTATCAAAAATTTATCCCTTCTATGTAGGGCTGACACAACCAATAACAAACCTAATTTTTTTTTTTTTGTTACATATAACAAACCTAATTTTAGACTATATAAACCCACAACTTCTTAAGAGAACGTAATGCAAGAGTGAAGAAAAGAATGAGCTTAGAGAGGCGGGTGGAGAAGAAGAGAAAAAGGGGGCATTTGGGGTTTGGTGCGTCTACCATATGATATAGTACCTCATAAAATGCACTATATACATGTGATTGTGTGATACTCTTTGCAGAGTGCATGCTGAGTTAATAAGAATATAATAGCACAACATACACTTTTAGCACATACGCTTGCTTGTTACCCTGGCTATGTATGGCCACACAGACAAAAGGTCAAAAGCAGCGTATATTGTTGAATTAGTGTATCAAGGTGTAGAATTTTAGGACACATCTTGGGCAATCTGAAGTCTGAACGTGCATGCTCAATGTCAAAGTCTCGCATGCTCGAGCCTTAATAGAAAAGAACGAACCATATGTCTGCCTAATAATTGCTTCTAATTAGTAAGAAATTCAGAAGAAAATAAGATCAGAACTCGAATGTTACGCAAGTGAAATTAATGTTATTAAATTATAATGGATTGTATCAAGTGTAATATCGTCTAAAAGGAGCCAACGGTAAGTCTCAAAATATAAACAAAAAATATTATTAGACGAAATCACACAATGAGATATACATTTTCAATGTTAGATTAAAAAATCTTGCGTCAATTCAAACGCCATGAATAGTATACATAGATTTAGAATGTATACCGAATAAAGTTTAATCTAACTATAAAAAAAATACCGGGGTAGAAATATGGATGCATCGAATGTTCTGTTAAGGATATTCTGCAACTCATTTTTAAT
Organism: Gastrolobium bilobum; assembly: GCF_033153095.1. NCBI lineage: Eukaryota > Viridiplantae > Streptophyta > Magnoliopsida > Fabales > Fabaceae > Gastrolobium > Gastrolobium bilobum. The sequence goes on from NW_026896542.1 coordinate 38,654, forward strand.
TATGTACTTTCGAAAAGTACGTAGTTGTAATATTAAAATTATTTTTTTTAATTATGTGTTATCGGGAGCACATGATTAAAAAATGATTGCATGAATGAACAGTATTATTCCTGCAATATGATTCTTATTTCCGTAAAAAATGTTTATCATTAATTATATAAATTAAAGTAAACTTTATCCAATTAGGCAGGTTGATCAATATTTTGTCTCCTCCAAGTCTACGATAAGAGATTTTATATAATTTGCAAAAAGTAAACTCATGCACCGTTATTATTACATAAAGAAAAACCTTATCACCCCCTAATTTTTCGCTAAAGTTTGAATCTTCAATAGGTAAAATGTTTGTACTCTGATATTTTAGTAATGGATCTGTGTGTTTAGGGCTAAGTTTCCACACCGGATCAACATAATTGATTTAACAGTGAAATTGATTGATAGTAATATTAGTAGTAACACTAATTGATTGTTACAATATCCTTTCCATAATTATCTCGTCTAAAAATTTAAATTATTATGTAAATATTACTTTGACACACAAAAACTCATTAGATAAAGGGTAAATAATATATAGTCTCATATGTCTGTGTTAAAAAAAATTTACAATTTAATATTTATTAAGAGAATAAAGGTGGTGAAGACCTAAAAATTTAAATTGTTAAGTGAATATTATTTTAATAGTTTTATATTAAATTTTTCTAATAATATTAGTTCCACATTTGTACAATCTCATTTTCATATCTGTCTAGAATAATTTGACTCACTTCAAAAAAAAAAAATTGAGTCTGATGGAATAAAAAAAACAACTAATTAAGATAGAATATGAAAAATATCATAAGTGGCCTATGTAACTTTATTATTTATTATTATCTGAGAATCCCAGCTAATGAATGAAAGTAAGCAGCATATGAACACGAGTTAGGAAAATTCCAAGTCCGCGTCGGCCCTTTACCTGACACCGCCAAATCAAATCTCAAAATATTCGAATCCTGAATCGTGTTCACACTTCCACCACTATTACCTCATAAGTCATAACCTCCTATCCTATCTACTTCTACGTCATCCTTCGTTGGTCCCTTTTAACAATTCTCTTCATTTTCTTTTCTACTTTTTAAAGATTATCACGTATAATTATAATAATTTCAAAACATCTTGCGCTTCTTTTTTCTTTCATTTACATTTTATGTTGATAATGATTATTACACATGCACATTAAAAAGATAAAAGAAGATTCAAATGCCACATTAATTAGTAATTATATTACGAGACATGTTATATTTACAAACTTTTTTGTTTACAAACTCTTATAAACCACATTATCTTCTTTCGGGAGGACACTAATTTCACTAGGTTCTCCCGGGAGAAGATAATATAATTTGTAAAAATTTATCAAAAAATTTGTAAACAGATCATTCCCCTTATATTATATGTTGAAGTTCTTTAATTAATACTAAATAAGTGTTTGATTTAGTGATATTCTAAATGAAATAATAAAAACAAAGTGATATTTTTGTAATTTAATAAAAAAATCAACTTAAAATATAAAAATAAACTAAACACAACCTACATATTTATATATATTAACATTAAGCTTTGATTTATATATTATATATTATGAAATATGTTATTTTACTTACCTTTTTTTATGACTATCTTATGTACTATTCTTCAATATTATTAGATTAAAATCTTAAGAGAAGATAAAAATAATAAAAATAAATTGAACTTTTGATTTAACAATATTTAAAAATGATAAGTAAAATAGACATAAAAAAATAAATAAAATAACCTATCTCATATATTATTTACTATGGGAATGAATCATTTTATGTGATTGTGTAAAAATTTTATATCTATATCTTTTTTCATAAATATTAATATAACCCCACATATTTAATGCTTTTACTTCATCAGGAATTTACGTATGAAAATTCCATTCCCATTTACTTGTTAAATTCTCTTAAACCAAGTAATGTGCAGATTAAACAAAGTGAAGGAAAAACCAAAGGTTCAAAGCCCCATTTTTAAGTTAATTAAATAATGAGATTAGCAATAATTGTTTAGCTGGCATCTTTATTTATTGTTTTCCTCAAATTTCAACTCCGCGTTCACACCACACCTTGTGTTCACACGCTATATATATATATATAAACATAACATAAAAAAAAAAAAAATTGTATATTCCAAAACTCAACGCACAGAGTGAATGTGAATTTTGTCTTGTCCTTGCGAGTTGTGAGTTTTTGTGAGTTTCTCTTTTGTTTCTGACTTTGTCTTCCCCAAAACCATAACTATTGCTACCAAACAGCTTTGTGCCTTTCGATTTTCTTTATGAAACTCCCAACATTTGCAGACCCAGAATCATTGTCTTACCTATACACCTTGCTCCAGAGTTCATTCGACCAAATGAATGACCCCAACAACAACAATAATAACAACTCTGCCACTACCAGAAAGCGAAGAAGAAAAAACAACGAAGATGATGATGGGTCAAGCAGCAACAACAACAACAACAACAACAACCAAGAAGAAGAAGAAGAAGAAGGAACAAACAAGAAGAACAGGAACAACAAGAAGAAGAAGGAAGAATTGAAGGGTATCATCACTTCTTTGTTGATTCTCGATGAACAAGAGAATCATGACAATGAACAACACAACAAGGTCTCGGAGGAGGAGAAGCTCTCTTTGGACACCAATCACAAGAAGAAGACCAAAGCTATGTTGCAATATTACTCCAACCTCGATGGTTATTACAATCAGGTTGTAGAATCTGAAAGAGTTAAGAGGAAGAAATCTCGGAACATGGCTAGTGCTGTGGCTGTTGCTGCAGCAGCTTGTGAAGGGTTGGAAGAAGGAGAGAGTGAAGGGGTTAAATCTGGTGGTGGTGGTGGTGGTGGTGGTCCACAGAGGAGGCTTTGGGTGAAGGATCGTTCAGGAGCATGGTGGGATGAGTGTAACAGGGATGATTTTCCTGAAGAAGAGTTTAGGAAAGCGTTTAGAATGGGAAGGTCAACGTTTAATTTGATATGTGAAGAGCTGAATTCAGCGATTGTGAAAGAGGACACAACTCTCAGGAATGCTATCCCAGTTAGGCAAAGAGTTGCGGTTTGTTTATGGAGGTTAGCAACTGGTGACCCTCTTAGGATTGTTTCGAAGAGGTTTGGTTTAGGTATATCAACTTGTCACAAACTGGTTCTTGAGGTTTGCATGGCTATTAAGACTGTGTTGATGCCTAAGTATTTGCAGTGGCCTGATGAGGGTACCTTGAGGAAGGTCAAGGGTGAGTTTGAGTCCATTTCAGGGATTCCTAATGTTGTTGGGTCTATGTATACCTCACATGTTCCCATTATAGCTCCTAAGATTAGTGTGGCATCTTATTTTAACAAGAGGCACACAGAGAGGAACCAGAAGACTTCTTATTCAATTACTGTTCAGGGTGTTGTTGACCCTAATGGGGTGTTCACTGATGTGTGCATTGGTTGGCCTGGCTCAATGCCTGATGATCAGGTGTTGGAGAAATCTGCACTTTTTCAAAGGGCTAATGGGGGGCTTCTGAAAGGTGTGTGGATTGTTGGAAGCTCAGGGTACCCTTTGATGGATTGGGTTTTGGTGCCTTATACTCAGCGGAATCTTACTTGGACGCAGCATGCCTTCAATGAGAAGATTGGAGAGATTCAAAAGGTTGCAAAGGATGCATTTGCTAGATTGAAAGGGAGGTGGTCTTGCTTGCAGAAGCGGACAGAGGTGAAGCTGCAAGATTTGCCTGTTGTCCTTGGGGCTTGCTGTGTGCTGCATAACATATGTGAGTTGAAGGGTGAAAAAATGGATCTTGAGCTGAATATTGATCTCGTCGATGATGAGATGCTGCCTGATGTTGCTTTGAGATCAGTGAACTCCATGAAGGCTAGGGATGCAATTGCTCATAATCTTTTACACCATGGTCTAGCAGGCACTTCTTTTCTTTAATTGAAAGCTTGTATTTGATTACTATTTTGCTACTTTGAGTTCATAATTCTTTTGCTTGTTTACATGATATTGTAGTCGTTCATCATTATTTGTTGAAGGGGCTTTGTAAAAGATGTATATGCCCCTGCAAACAAATATATGATTATAGTCTTCATAGGGTTAGATCCAAACTTGTAACCCAATTCCATACTTTTAATTGCCAAATGAAAAATTAATTAATAAAATTAGAACATTCTTTTATAGTATTCCTTTACTTTCATGGATTCTTTACATATTATAACTTTTAAAAGATTACATAATCACTGTTCTTTTTTCTTCTTTTATGAAGTCTGTGGCTTCTTACACACCAACAATTCTCAGAATTAGAAGCTAGTTTACTTCATAGTTTATTTTCTATCTATCTATCATCGGAAGATTAATTAATATTGTTTACTCGTATCAGCTTGTTGAAGCACTCTTCTTGACAGGGTAATGATGCAACCAAAGCCCTATTTCCTATGGCAAACAGGATTCCATTATAAATAGCAAATTGCATTCCTAAGAGGAGCTTATATCAGGCAGTACAATGTCGCCAAAAGCATATTTTTCTTGTCTGTTCGTGAGCAAAACACGTAATGGATGGACCTATACTTAAAATAGAATCATGCTGATTAAAGTCAACGGTCATCATTTAATGACTGGGATCTTGACATTGAAGTGTAAGAAAAAGATACGGTGTGAGTGTGATGACATTTTTGCTTTTACCTAGTGAATGATGCTGATTCTTATTGCAACTGGGCTTCTGTATCATTCAATTTCACATTATGGCTATGCTATATTTGTTTAATGGTTCTTCTCACTCAGACACTAGTTCTGTTAAGCCAACTTGAAATGGAATGTTATTTTAGGCACAGTGGTTTAGTTTAAATTCCTGGGCTAGCTGGGTTGAATTAACTTACTGCGTATGATCCATATCACTCCTTTTGAGAACTGCTGCATATCTTCCTTCCACCATCCAATTTTCTGTGCTTCTGTGCAGCTTGGCTTGAAGAGTGAAGCTTATATTCAGCCTCCTGTTAGTCCAATGACCTGGTCTAGGCCTTTGGGTTAGCTCTGTAGATACCAGAAAATGAGAGAAATGCATCCATGTTATTGTCATTTCAATTCATACTTCATGGTTCATGCCATGGTGCTTCTCCTGACCATATAAATTAAATAGATTGCTGTATTAAATGGCATCCGACTGAAAGAAATCAACATTTTCTTCAATTATTCTAATCTTTTCCCTGCAAAATGCTTTACAGTCAAACTACAGGCACTTTGTTTCAAAGGCCAGAGCTGTACTTAACAAAATTCTCCTGATGAAAATTGTTTTTGGTTACTGTTTTACAAGGTTATGTGATCATCCACCACTCTCCTGTAAGTATTTTCTGTGTCATTTTGATACCTCATCTCCTACTTGAAGTGTCCCATTATTTTTATTACAAATATGTTAACATATACTTGAACTTGAAACATGCACATTTCAATAGAAGCCGTGAATAGGAAGTATTTGTATGAATTTTAGGCATGACTAGCGCTTGACTCACATGTATGCTTTCCATATTTAATTTACAGTTTCTTTACATGATTTCCCCTTTAGAAATTTACTCATGGAAGGATGCACCTAAGTCAATAATCCACGAACAATTATCATAGGCAACGTTGAGGTAATTACCTTCTCCAATTTGGAAGACATCATCATCTTTAGTTGTTGTGACGGCCTTAGTGCACTTCACCTCAATCTTCTTTAGGTTTACTTGGTCTAGCTTGACATTGTCAGCCTTCTAATCTCTTATGAATCCAGCACTAAGATTTCTTGTACCTCAGTTTCCCGCAATACTAACAAATTATTTTGGTGCAAGATCTAGACCGCCCTCAAGACTTGTCATGACCGTCATTTTTACTTCTTCCACGGTTCTCACTTCTCCCACGATTCATGATGATATTGGCCTCATATTGGTTGTGTAAAGAACCAATTCAACCCAAAAGCTTAAGCTGGTGGGTGAGGGCTTTTAATGGTTTATACTATTCTCTAACACGTCCCCTCACACGAAAGCCTACTGGGCTTGAAGGGTGGACAATGCACAGACCCACCTACTTGTGTTAAGAAAATTTCACAAGAGAAAGTAGGGGGCGGTGAGGATCGAACTCGGGACACGAGGCTCTGATACTATGTAAAGAATCAATTCAACCCAAAAGCTTAAGCTAGTGGGTGAGGGCTTTTTAATGGTTTATACTATTCTCTAACAGGTTGGATGTGCCTTGTTCTTTTCTCCTGGCTTCTTTATTTAATAGGCTATCGACTAAGGTATCTATGGTGAGCTTCCCTTCCAAGGAAGATTTCCTTAGAGTAACAACCAGTGTGTCTCAACTTTCTAGTAGGGAATTGAGGAGTGGAAGGGCTTGCAACTCATCATCAAACTTCATCTCAATCTTTTTCGATTGATACATGAGTCCCTTACAAGTGTTTAGGTGCTCGAGCATACTTATAATCCAACTAATGTTATTAAACTCAAACCAATCATCGACTAGACTAGGGTAATGGGTCATTGGCCGATCAAATTGAGTTTATATAACATTATCTAATAAATATAATAATAACTTGATAACAACTAACAAATAGCATTGACCTAGTGGTAAATGTTTCTGTTATCCCTCAAAAGCTCCCAGGTTTGATTCTCAATAGTGACACTCTTTACATAATTTACATAAAAGTCCAAAAAACCAGTTCAACAAACTGGTACTGATTTAATACTGTTGAATCCGATTAGTAAGCCGTTCACCGATTGAATTAGGGACTCTAGTTTCGTCCATAATTTGTGAGTATTGTATGCATGGACTCATGCTCGTTTCGCGATTTAAGAGTTCCCACTCTTTTCCTCCTACATCTTTTCATTTGTGATTGGCTAGTACAAATCCTTAAGATATAGGTGATCTTCCATCATGGGCTTCTAATAGGGAATAGTTCTCTCCATTGAGTTTGAACATATCACCATCATCATGGTATCCTCCTTCTTAAATCACATAGTGCCCTTGAGTCAAGCTTTGATACCATTGTTGGGAAAAATGAGTTTAGTAATGCGAAAGCAAACCCTTTTTCCTCTTTGCGTGATTATGATATACAAGAAAATAGAGAAATATAAAGACGGTACACACAAACTTTTATTTGCAAAACCTATAAAAAATGAAGGGAAAAACCACGGGAACGGAGGTTCAAATATTCCGGTATAAGAATGATAGGATTATGTTGAGATATATAGTCCCACATTGGTTGTATGTGCAACTAATGTGGAGTTTATAAGGTCTTGGGCACTCCCACCCTTTGAGCTAGCTTTTGGGGTGGTGTATCCCAAGGTTCTTTACATGGTATCAGAGCCTCGCAGCCCCCCACTTTCTCTTGTGGCGTTTCTTAGCACAGGTAGGTTGGGCCTGTTGCATTGTCCACTCTTCAAGCCCAATGGGCTCTTGTGTGAGGGGGCGTGTTGAGATATATAGTCCTACATTGGTTGTATGTACAACTAATGTGGAGTTTATAAGGTCTTGGGCACTTCCACCCTTTGAGCTAGCTTTTGGGGTGGTGTATCTCAAGGTTCTTTACAGATTACAAGAATATTTTTCTTCTCTAATATACCGCTAGAAGATTGCACACAACACCCCACACACTAATAGAGTGCATTACAACAAATTTTCTCTCCCCTAATTTGGTGGATCACCCTCACCTTTGTTGGAGAAATCACTCTAGTTTGAGAGGATGACAATCTCTCAAACTCTTCACTCAATGGTGGCTCTCTCTCTCTCTCTTGGATGATCTCTTTTTCCTGTGGATTGTGGATTGCCTCAACCCGTCTTTTCCTCCTCTGTTTATAGATGGCGAAGAGAAACCTCTCCTATGCTCTGGAGTATTCACCAATTAATTAGGGGAATTTTTAATGTATGGAGCCATGCAAAAAAATCAATTTTCCATGCATGGAGACCTGCACTATGCATTGTTCCAAGGTTGCATTGGAATTATGTAGTCAACAAAGCTTTAATGCTTTGTCTCACCTTATTAAGGAGAAACCCAACAAAGAGGAATCAGAAGACTTCCTATTCAATCACGGTTCATGGTGTTGACCCTAGTGGGGTGGTCACTGACTCACTGATGTGTGGACTGGCTCATTGTCTGATGATCAGGTGTTTGAGAAATCTGCGTTTTTCCATAGGGCTAATGGGGGACTTCTGAAAGATCTGTAGATTGTTGGAAGCTCCGGGAACCCTTTGATGGATTGGGTTTCGGTGCCCTATATTCAGCAGAATCTTAAACACAGCATGCATTCAATGAGAAGATTGGAGAGATTCAGAAGGTTGCTGGGGATTCATTTGCGAGATTGAAAGGGAGGTGGTGTTGCTTGCAGAAACGGACAGAGGTGAAGCTGCAAGATTTTCCTTCTGTCCTAGGGGCTTGCTGTAAAGATATGTGAGTTGAAGGGTGAAAAAAATGGATCCCCATATGAAGATTGATCCCGTGGATGATTAGATGTTGCTGGAGGTTGCTTTGAGATCAGTAAACTCCCTGAAGGCTAGGAATGCAATTGCTCATAATCTTTTGCCCCATGGCCTAGCAGGCACTTCTTTTCTTTAACTGAAACCTTGTAAACGATTACTATTTTGCTACTCGAGATCATAATTCTTTTGCTTGTTTACATAATATTGAAGTCATTCATCTTTATTTGTTGAAGGGGTTTTGTAAAAGATGTATCCGCCCCTGCAAGGCTGCAACAGATATATGGTTATAGTCTTCATAGGCTTAGATCCGAACTTGTAGCTCAATTCCATACTTTAATTACCAAATAAGAGATTAATTAATAAAATTAAAACATTCTTTTGTAGCATTCCTTTACTTTCTTGGATTCTTTTGATATCATAAATGTTTAAAAGCTTATGTGACCACTGTTCCTTTTTCTGCTTTTATGATGCCTGTGGCTTCTTACACACCACCAATTCTCAGAACTAGAAGCTAGTTTACTTCTTTGTTTATGTTTTTTTTCCTATCCATCAATATCCGAAGATTAATTAATCTCTCGTATCAGTTTGGTGAAGCACTTTTCCTAACAGGGGAATGATGAAACCAATGCCCTACTTCCTTTGGCAGACAGGATTCTAGTATAAATAACACACTGCAACTGTACTTCTGTATCTTTCAATTTCATATTATGGTTATGTTATATTTGTTTCATAGTTTGACTCATTCAGTCTCAGACACTAGTTCTATTAAACCAAGTGGTAAGCAATGTTATTTTTTGACACACTGGTTAGTTTAAATTCCTGGACTAGCAGGGCTAAATTAACTTACTTGAGAATGATCCCTGTCACTCCTTTTGAACTCAATACAGTGGAGATGACTGTTGAGCAAATTGCTTTGACTGATGAGGTAGAGATTGAGAGCTGTGAGTGCTGCATATCTTCCACCATCCCAATTTATGTGCTTCTGTTCTGTGCATCTTGGCTTGAAGTTCAGGTTAATATTCACCCTCCTGTTAATGCAATGACTTGGTCTAGGCTTTTGGGTTGGCTCTGTTGATACCAGAAAATGAGAGAGATAAATCCATGTTAATGTCAATGTAACTCATTCTTCATGGTTCATAATGCTTCCCCTGACCATGTAAATTAAATAGATTGCTGTGTTAAATGGTAGAGAGTTGGCATCCGAGTAAAAGAAACAACACTTGCTTCTTCAATCACTCTAATTTATTCCCTGCAAAATGCTTTTCAGGGAAACTACAAGCAGTTTTTTTTTTTCAAAGGCCAGTGCTATAATTGACAAAATTATACTGATGAAATTTGTTTTTGGTTACTGTTTTACCAGGTATGTTATAGGCGATCATCCACCAATCTCCCCTAAGTATTTGATATGTGTAATATTGATACCTTAACTCCTTCATGAAGTCTCATACTTTTCATTACATATATATTAGGGAAATCATTCTATCATTTTACATGAGATAATTATCTCATGTTCTTCTCACATAGAAAATTATATCACCAGTTTTTCTTTTTCTTTTTTAATGGGTGGTGGCCCCCACCATCCCGTGTGTCTATAGTAGTGATAGCTATCTCCAACAACATGAGAAAATAGAACCCCTATATATTAACATATAATTGAACTTGAAACATGTACATTTCATTATAAGTCGTTGACAGATTGGAAGTATTTATGTAAATTTTACACGACATACTGTTCCAAAAAAAAAGAAAAGAAAAGAAAAAAAGAGCGCATGATTTACATGTTTGCTTTCCATATTTGATGATTTATATTTGAACCGAGGTCTTTACATTTTACATGTTTTCCCTTTTAGAAATTTAGTCGTTATCTTTTTTTTTTTTTTAGTATAACAAAAGGGCAAAGCCCAAAACAAAGATTAAGAGAAAGGAGAATCAGAGTCCAACAGAGGACCCATCTCAACAGGAGCTACTGGAAACAAAATGAAATTCTCTGTAGAGGAGAAAGCATTCTTGGCTAAGTGATCAGCACAATAATTTCCTTAGACAACCTGCCAGTTCAAATTACACCAGCGCTTGATTCTGAAAATTAGTTGATGATGTGGGGAGTCATTCTTTGGGCTGGTAATGGCTTGGATGGCTAACAAGTTATCACTTTCAACCATCAAGAGTTGAGGACTATTATCCTAGGCAACCCAAAGACCTACCAGAATGGCCCAAAGTTCTGCCATAAGAGGGGAACAAATGCCAATCCTGTAATTGAAACCTGTGAACCAAGCTCCTTGATCATCCCTTATAAGGCCACCACAACAGGTGAACGATTGGTTCCTCTTAACAGCAACATCACAGTTGAGTTTCCACCAACCTTGGCAAGGAGCAGACCAAGCTATCCTAGGCCTGGGGGGGTTGAAGTTCTGAACCTACAAATTGGAATTCAGGCTAACACTAATGTCTCTGATATAAACAGAGATTAACTGAATGGGATTAGTAGGACTGGAAAATTAAGGGTCATGGATGTCATTGTTTCTCCACCTCCAAAGAAACCAAATTGTGGTAACAAAGATGTCTCTCCAGTTAAGTACCTACGAGAAAAATTTTCCGAAGCCACTCCTAACGGTAAAGTAAGGAAATTCGAGGGAATGTTACCAGCGAACCAGCTGTTCCAGATGGGCATTGCTTTACTACAATCACAAAGAACATGGGTGATACCTTCCACTTTGTTACTACAAATATGGCAATAAGGGGAACTTCCCTATTTGGATGTGAGTTCATTCGTAAGAATACGACCATGAGATACCATCCATAAGAAGGAGCGGATTCTTTGAGGACCTCTCCATTTCCATTTCAGATTCCAAATCGGATCAAGGACTAAACTATTGAACTTCATCAAATTGCTATAGATTGACTTGACCACATACCTAGACCTCACAAATTCTCTCCACACTAAGCAATCCTCACCCCTGTCATCTGTTGGAGGGAGGCTAGCACGAATGGCTTGGACCACCTCAAGGGGAAGCCACTTATGCAGTAACTCGAAATTCCATACCCCAGACCTGGGATCCACCAAATCAGCCACTTTAATCTCTAAATCAAAAATTTCAACAATAGGCAGGGCATACTCTATGAGAGGGTTATCAAGGTTAGTCCACTTGTCCAACCAAAAGAAAGTCTCATTCTCGTTGCCAACATTCTATTGGAGATTATTAAGAAAACCATTCTATATACGGTCCACTCCTTTCCAAAGATTAGAATCATACTGCTGTGCTATGAGTTGTCTTCTAAGACCCACATTCCTCTCATATTTCCCTACTAGAACTTGAACCCAAAGCACCTCCCTGTTATTAAGAATTCTCCATGCTACCTTATAAAAGAAGTCTTCATTATGAACCTTTAAGTTATGAATTTCGAGACCCCTAACCCTTTTGGGTTTACATAGATTATCCCAAGCTATGAGGTGCACTTTTTTTCTCAACGGAATCGCCCCAAATAAAAGAGTGTTGGGATTGTTTAATCTCATTGCAGACAAAGAGAGGAAGAGACCCTTGTTGTATATGGTAATTCGGAATAGAGCTAAACACATAATTTGCTAAGGTCACTCAAACCGCAAAAGAGATGAGATGGCTCTTCCAGTTAGAAAGACGAGATTTAACTCGATTGATGACACTGGAATAATTTCTTTGTTTTCCACGACCATGTTACAACATAGAGCCTAGATACTTACCTAACGAGTTAGCAGATAAGAAACCACTAGCTTGAGTGATAACATCTTTGGTATCTTGGCCAGTGTTCTTAGAGAAGTAAATTATAGTTTTTCGATGCTGACAACGTGCCCTGACATGTCTCAAAACTTCTTTAGGCAGTCTAACATGACCTCAAGTTGAGTAATACTAGCTTCACCAAATAAAACTAAGTCGTTCGCAAACATAAGATGTGAGATTAGGGGCCCATTCCTGCCAGCTTTCATCGGTTTCCAACCCTTATTTCTGACAGCTTTAGCAATTAAGTGGGACAACTTGTCTATGCAGAGTACGAACAAATAAGGCAATAAAGGGTCACCTTGTCGGATTCCCCTATAAGGAAAAAAATTATCAGAAGCACTACCATTCCAGATGACTTGAAAGCTAGAGGAGGAGATGCAGCTACAGATTATACCGACCAAAGAGGAGGGAATGCCAACTTCTAAGAGAACCCTGCTGACAAAATTCCAATTTAGACAGTCATAAGCCTTGGCAAGATAAATCTTGATGGACATATAAGCTTTCTTGTCCGTTAGCCTATTCATAGATTGGGTCATTTCCTGCGCTATGATAATGTTGTCATGAATGTCTCTCTGATGGGCGAAACTGGTCTGGAAAGGCGAAATCAGTTTGTTCATAAAGCACATTGCACAATGATTTTGGATATAGCCTTATAAAGCACATTGCACAACGCGATGGGACGCAGCTGGTCCAATTTCTCCGTGTTCTCCACCTTAGCAATGAAGACTAGAAGAGGTTTGTTTATCTGGTGAATTTCCTTAAGCTTGTCAAAGCACATCCTGGCGTCTTTACACACCTTCTCCGCGAGGAACTCCCAATTGCTATGATAAAAGGTTGCAGCAAACCCATCAGGCCTAGGAGCTTTGTGGGTCCTATCTGAAAAAAAAAGAAAAGCAAGCTTGATCTCTTCAATAGCTAGCAGTTTATTCAAAGCCTGTAATTGCATTGTCTCAAGCTGAGGCCACTGCACATAAGTATCAGTCCAACTCCTATTCTCATGGTCTTCCTCAAACAGTCTGTGATAAAAACTTGTCACCAGCTTCTTGAGGTCAGAAACTCCTCTAACCCAAATTCCCACATCATTCTTCAAGGCTAGAATCTTATTTCTCTGTCTCCTAGCTGTGATTGTAGTGTGATAAAATTTTGTGTTGAGATCCCCATCTTGAATCTAGAGTCCTAGCTTTCTAATGCCAAAGTTGTTCCTCAAGCTCCAAAGTTTTTTCCAAGTCGCACCACAGCTCCACCTTGAGTCTTTCAAGGAAAAAATTATGCCCCTTTTTCCAGACTTCTTTGGATACCAAAAAGCCTGCGAATAATGGAAGACTTCTTCCTATGAATAATGCAAAAAGTGTTGTTGTTCCACTCGCGAAGAATGGGAACCAGATCAGCCAGGTTTGTTGCAGTGTTATCCTCCTCATTCCATTTTTCAGCCAGGACACTTTTAAAGTTGGGATGTTCAAGCTAAGGGGGAAAGAGACGAAAGGGTCTATTCTCCCAATTATTTGAGACTTTGAATAAGGAAAGGAGCAGAGGACTATGGTCGAAATATATCCTAGGAATAACATCCACAACAACTTCATCAAAGTTTTTGTGCTAACAAGCATTAGCAACAGCCCTGTCCAGTCTCTTGAAAACTCACTCCAAGTGGGAGAATTTAGGACCTTTACAAGTGAAAAGATGGCCAGAAGAACCAAGATCCAAAAGATGACAATCATCAAGGACAGAGGCAAAGGAAGCACACCTGTTTAAATCGACTGGAGCACCTCGATGTTTCTCCTCAGCCGAGATTATTTCATTGAAATCCCATGCGAGGAGCCAAGGCTCCTGAAACGTCGAGTGTAACCGTCTAAGATCAGACCACAACTCCTGCCTTTTCTCATTCCTGCATTTAGTCGTTATCTTTGGCGCCTTCGTTAAATGGATTTAAGTTCTCATTGACGTAACTTTAGGTTTGTCCGAGTATCAATAAAAGAAAAGGAATTACAAGCTTTCAGTTGACCAATTCATTTTAAAAGCATAGTGAGGTGATGTCACTGCCTTGGACATTCCACGCTGCTTAATGTAGGCAATCTACATTGGATCTTTCATTTGATAAATAATTTGGGCTACATGATAAGACTGACCCAATCCAATAGGTGAATTAAGGGTGCACCATGTGATTTAATAGGCTATTTTGATTTCAACTTTGCAGGACGTAAATTGGACAAGAAGAGCACTAGTAGGACTTGCCACTTTCTTGGTTGCTTTTTAGTTTCTTGGCATAGCAAGAAACAAAATAGTGTGACCTTGTCCATGGCCGAAGCTGAATATTTGACAGTCGGTAGTTGTTCTGCTCAAATCATTTAGATGAAACAACAACTCAAGGGCTTTGGGGTTGAACTTGATCACATCCTTATTAGGTGTGATAACACTAGTGCCATAAATCTCTCCAAGAATCTCATAATGCACTTAAGAATCACTTCATAAGAGATCATGTGCAAAATGGTAATTGTATTTTAGAATTTATGGAATCTGCAAAATAATTGGATGACATTTTTACCAAACCTCTCCCAAATGAAGTATTTTATAATTTAAGAAGAGGGATTGGTTTAATTGACCCATCATACTTGTGAATATATGAATAATTTAAAATTTCGACCATATTTTGATTCCAATACTAACTTCAACATTGGAGACTTTCCAATAAGTATTTTGTAGGTACCTCATCTGCTTAGTGTGATGGAAAAGCAAAGGATTTAGGTAACAAGTATATGTGAAGTTCAATGGACAAATTCATGTATCATATATGTGATTGATTAATTGTATAATTGATTGGCCCTTTTTATTCTTTTGCTTATATCCATCATTAATTTTGAAGTTTTGGAGGCGTTTATACATGTTTAAGAAAGTATTTCATATGCTTAAAATGATAACATTTAGTTTGTATGTGATCCAATATCATTATCCATCAAGAACAGGTTATAATCCCTTCATTTTCATCTCTCAGACATGGGGTGAATCGATTACCCCTCTTTGGGAATCGATTCCTACCCTTTGGGAATCGATTCCCACGGGCTGACAACATTTTGAAAAATGCAAGAAACCAAGTTCCTCTTATTCCTCTTTCCCTCATCCCCTCTCCTTCACTAAAACCATCATCCACCACCACTCCTCTAGGGTTCAAAATAGTGACCCCATCCCTTCCTGAACCTCCATCCTTTTTCCTTCCTCCATCCAATATGTTTTATTTTTTCACCCTCATTAAAATTGTTCCCTTCTCTCTTTCACAAAACCCTATTCCTGCAACTCATCCCCATCTTCATCTCCTTTGTGTGCGTCTCCAAGGTCTGTTGGTGCGTCTCTAAGGGTTATGGGACCTCACTTTCATGTTCTATCTGTTCACACTATCTTTGCCTCTCGAAATTTTTTTCTGGATCAGCAACACCTCCAAGGGTTTTCCATGGCAGACACCTCCAACCAGAAGCGAAAGAGGATAAGGTCTGTCCAATTTCAAGGGGTCTCCACACTTCATGGTCGGTATTTTTCTAATGCCTCTCACCATGCTTCTTTCTTGAAGAATTTTGCACAAAGGCATATTATTGAACCCAAATTTTTAGATATTAAATTTCTTGATGATGAATGGTTTGAAATTTGTGAATTATCGGGTCATGCACATATGCTTCATTTGGCTATCATGGATGAACAATATGTAGAAGATATGGTTCGAGTTTTTTATTGCACTATGACTTTTGCAAATAACACTCTGAAAGCTGATGTTAAAGGGAAGTATTTTACTGTTCCACCTAGTCAATGGCCCAGTCTGATTGGTCATGCCTATGAGGGCCGAAAATACACTGATGAATTTCCTGAATATAACAAAAATGATTTTGCTCAGTCAATTGTGGAACCTGGAGTCATTGTCACTAAATCAAAGTTCAGTGTAAGGCTGTTGACTATGGAAAATAGGATTCTCCACTATGTGATTACTCATATACTATCTCCAAGAGCTTCTAATTACTCTGTTATGCATGATTATGATCTCTTTCTTATGTGGGTGATTTGCTTTGAGATTGACTTTAACTGGCCTGCCTACATATGCTCTATGTTGATGAAAGCTAAGAATTATGGTGCTCTTCCTTATGCCACACTAGTTTATCATATAATGCACTTTCAGCAGGTTGATGATGAAGGTGAATTTATGAAATAGTCCACAAGATACTCAGATACAAAATAGTCCTACTGATCAGGGAATCTACCAAGTATGAATTATGCATCATCATGCAACACACAGACATAGGGAACCATCATCCTATGCCACACAAAGCATACATATACATATATCGAAGCATTAAACAACCAATCATTACAATTACATACACCACACAAACCAACACCCTTTCAGGGCTTGGTGGAATAATCAAGAGATAAATCCCAAGGTCCGAAAGCTTACCCGTGAAGCTCTCCACCAACTGCTCTCTTTTGCAACCAAAGGAAATCCACAAAACTAACTTTATCCAAAAGCAACAACCAAACAAGTTTGATTCAATCAACAAATCAACAACTTGTGAATGTGCACACCTAATCAACAAGGTGAATTTGCAATCAATAACACAACACAATCAATTGCACACATATGAATATGAACATATATTCATATAACTCTAAGGCAATCCAACACATCATTCCACAAGGTTGTAAACTTACCTATACTTGAAGTAACTCAAGTTTCAATCCACCTCCATAGATTGGTTTCTCCTCACTTGCTCACTTGATTTAACCTTAAATACAAATGAACACAATCTCCACCAACAAAAGTCCAATGTATCAATTACTTGCAACACAAGTAAGCAAACTTTTATGTCAAAAATTCAAAAATTCTAAAGATTGTCAAAACGACATTTTGAATACATTTTCACTGATTATTTTCAATCCTTATCATTCTTTCCAAGTAAGCATGATTATGATCCCTTTCTTATGTGGGTG
Organism: Gastrolobium bilobum; assembly: GCF_033153095.1. Classification (NCBI taxonomy): domain Eukaryota; kingdom Viridiplantae; phylum Streptophyta; class Magnoliopsida; order Fabales; family Fabaceae; genus Gastrolobium; species Gastrolobium bilobum. The sequence continues at coordinate 55,837 of NW_026896542.1, forward strand.
ATTCGCTTTGAGATTGACTTTAACTGGCCTGCCTACATATGCTCTATGTTGATGAAAGCTAAGAATTATGGTGCTCTTCCTTATGCCACACTAGTTTATCATATAATGCACTTTCAGCAGGTTGATGATGAAGGTGAATTTATGAAATAGTCCACAAGATACTCAGATACAAAATAGTCCTACTGATCAGGGAATCTACCAAGTATGAATTATGCATCATCATGCAACACACAGACATAGGGAACCATCATCCTATGCCACACAAAGCATACATATACATATATCGAAGCATTAAACAACCAATCATTACAATTACATACACCACACAAACCAACACCCTTTCAGGGCTTGGTGGAATAATCAAGAGATAAATCCCAAGGTCCGAAAGCTTACCCGTGAAGCTCTCCACCAACTGCTCTCTTTTGCAACCAAAGGAAATCCACAAAACTAACTTTATCCAAAAGCAACAACCAAACAAGTTTGATTTAATCAACAAATCAACAACTTGTGAATGTGCACACCTAATCAACAAGGTGAATTTGCAATCAATAACACAACACAATCAATTGCACACATATGAATATGAACATATATTCATATAACTCTGAGGCAATCCAACACATCATTCCACAAGGTTGTAAACTTACCTATACTTGAAGTAACTCAAGTTTCAATCCACCTCCATAGATTGGTTTCTCCTCACTTGCTCACTTGATTTAACCTTAAATACAAATGAACACAATCTCCACCAACAAAAGTCCAATGTATCAATTACTTGCAACACAAGTAAGCAAACTTTTATGTCAAAAATTCAAAAATTCTAAAGATTGTCAAAACGACATTTTGAATACATTTTCACTGATTATTTTCAATCCTTATCATTCTTTCCAAGTAAGCATGATTATGATCCCTTTCTTATGTGGGTGATTCGCTTTGAGATTGACTTTAACTGGCCTGCCTACATATGCTCTATGTTGATGAAAGCTAAGAATTATGGTGCTCTTCCTTATGCCACACTAGTTTATCATATAATGCACTTTCAGCAGGTTGATGATGAAGGTGAATTTATGAAATAGTCCACAAGATACTCAGATACAAAATAGTCCTACTGATCAGGGAATCTACCAAGTATGAATTATGCATCATCATGCAACACACAGACATAGGGAACCATCATCCTATGCCACACAAAGCATACATATACATATATCGAAGCATTAAACAACCAATCATTACAATTACATACACCACACAAACCAACACCCTTTCAGGGCTTGGTGGAATAATCAAGAGATAAATCCCAAGGTCCGAAAGCTTACCCGTGAAGCTCTCCACCAACTGCTCTCTTTTGCAACCAAAGGAAATCCACAAAACTAACTTTATCCAAAAGCAACAACCAAACAAGTTTGATTCAATCAACAAATCAACAACTTGTGAATGTGCACACCTAATCAACAAGGTGAATTTGCAATCAATAACACAACACAATCAATTGCACACATATGAATATGACCATATATTCATATAACTCTAAGGCAATCCAACACATCATTCCACAAGGTTGTAAACTTACCTATACTTGAAGTAACTTAAGTTTCAATCCACCTCCATGGATTGGTTTCTCCTCACTTGCTCACTTGATTCAACCCTAAATACAAATGAACACAATCTCCACCAACAAAAGTCCAATGTATCAATTACTTGCAACACAATTAAGCAAACTTTTATGTCAAAAATTCAAAAATTCCAAAGATTTTCAAAATGACATTTTGAATACATTTTCACTGATTATTTTCAATCCTTATCATTCTTTCCAACTACAACCAAGTCCAAAAACCACTTGAACATCACTATTCAAGCAACACTTTCTTTAGGAAAACCCACAAATAAATCATCATGAAACAAGATGAAAATAAAATTTTCTTACCATAAAAGGCTTTACAATGGTCATAGAAATGAATTTCAAGCTTCCAACGGAATAAAACACCACTCCAAGCTTCTCCCTCACCAAATGGCCACCACCTTCAAGATAGAAAATCCCACCACACACTCTTTCAATGAGGTTTCTTTTATGGGTTTTGATCACCAAGTGATTCTAGACATTTTTTATGTTCAAAGTTTCTTGATTTGGTGAATAAATTGGAAGTTGCATTTCCAAGCTTGGCTTCAATGGAGGTTCAGTTTCTAGGAGGAAGAAAAGCCATGAAATTGATGCTGAAAAATGTGTTCTCCAAGTGTGTTAAACACACTTAATTAAGTTAAGCCACCATTTTTGACTTTTTGGTTATTTTAGAAAATATCTAATCTAAAAACTACTTTATTATTCTTCTTGTAACTTCTCTTATAATTCAAGACTTAAACATTTTTCCATAATTCCAATCTTCACTAATATAGTTTAATAACGTCACACTACATTATTTTCAAGCTATGGGAAATTTTTGTATAATTACCATTTTGCCCCTATACTTACTCTTTTTGCATTTTCGCCTAAAATGGCTTTAATTCTTCTAATTAAATTTCACATTTAAATTTATCCTTCTAATCCATGATTAATTCCCTTAATCAAGTCATAATTCCATAATTTAAAAGTTATGGTTATTATAAAGAGAGAGAAAAAAATAACTTTTGAATCCAATAGTGATTAGAGTGGTTGTTCTGTGGTAGTAGAAAAATTGGTAGCATGAATATTCTACCTTATTTAATATTAAAATATGTCCTGACGTGTCAAAATCTAACATTTTTTAGAATTAATGTGTCTCGTGTCATTGTCGTTCAATTTAGGTTCGCACTGGTTGCAATTTAGATTTGATTCTTAGTTTCCCTTTTTTGACTAGCAGGTTGGTAATCTTCTTTAGCGTTATATGAGGGCATACCTTCCCTAATCTAAATTTTCATGTAAAAAAAAATACTATAACATTACTTTGTGGTAAAAATATTCTCAGTTCTCTTATTTGTTTAATCTATAATTCAAGCATGATAATTTTAATTTACTCAAATTTTAAATCTATTTTTTTTAGAGACAAAAGGAATCTAAAAAAAAAGATAGTAGTAACAAATAGGTACAGACCCCAGGCCATCCAACCCCAATGGTATTATGGAACAATCTCCCTAAGCATCCTTGCAGTGGTTCTTCCCACTCCTGTGTTTGCCACTGGAAACCATATGAATATCATGCAAGCCAGTCTGCTACGTTGTTTCCTTCTCGATAGATATGCGTAATGTGAACAATCCAGCTCCTAGAAAGCGTGTCTCTAATGCACCTCACTAGGGGGAAATAAGGGGGAGAATTGCTACATCCATGCTGGATCAGATACAGTGCCATCTATGAGTCTTCTTCCAACCAGATAAGCCTGAAGCCTCTGTTCCAACATAGCTCTAACCCCGATCAAGCAGGCCCAGAGTTCTATGATTAGAGCATTGCCACAATCCAAGTTTCTGTAGAATCCAACAACCCAGGCACCTGAACAGTTCAAATCTTAAATCTATGAAAATCCTTTCAATTATATTATTCTTTTTAATTTTTTATTATTAAATTTTTATTTTATTTTTTTACTATTTATTTTATTAAAATTTCCCATGTTGACATATATCACACTTTCTTAATCCAACAACATTGAAATTTACAAATTTATTTCAATATCATTATGCTATTGTATTTTTGTTTTGTATTTTCAAATCAATTTTTTTTATTTTAATTAGCATTATCCACCATAAGAGAGTTGACAAACAAGACGACAATTTGGGAATATAGCCAAACAAATGGCTTGTTTGTTGGATAGGATAATGGAGATATAATAGGATCAATTATCATATTTTTTTCTTTTTTTTTTTGCATTATTATCATATTTTTTTCTTATCCATTATTTGATGAGCAAATTTGTTGACTTACTTTATCCTACCCACCACAAACTATAAGTTATCATAGTGAGAGACTTGGATTAGCATTCAATATTATAGAATAAGGAATTCTATCTTCAAAAATATCCCTCTACCTCTTTGAAGTTTCCTTGGATATAAGAGTCAGCCCGACCGCCATCCAACACCACCAACTACCAACCATGGTCATCGGCTATTAGCCGACACCACCACCTCTATCAAGTTAGCACCACCACTATTGCCACTAGCAAACACCACCATTGTTGCCACCAGCTAGCCACCAACACCACTGCCGCCACAAGCCAACCTCCTATATCATGGCATTCATGCTTATTTTTTTTCAATAACTTTTATTTAGCACAACATCTCTAACTTTATTTAAATATTATGTACAATGTGCTTCACATAGTTGATAATCATATCATCCACTAAATAAAGTATATTTTCATTATTATATTCTATTTATAATTTATTTTATATTTATAAATAAAATAGGGATAGGATATTGTTACTACCAAATAATGTTACTATTAATGTTACTATCGTATTTTAACCGTTGATTTTCATCAATCAACGATTATCATTTATTGCGAATTAATAATGATTAATAAGTTTGATTTGTGGAAATAATAATTGTTGATTGACAAAAATTAACGGTTAAGATATGATAGTAACAATATCCTATCCCAAATAAATATTTAAATTTATAAATTTTTTATCTATATTTTTATTGTATTTTAAATATTGGCATTTTGATAAAAGAAAATATTTTAAGGTTATGGCAAAAGAAAAAAAAAACATATCACAAAGTGAGTTTTATGGGTTAAGGTCAAATATGACATTTTTGCGAATGCACTGCGAACTCTAACCAGTTTTGATAACTCTATACCCTTTTCTATCACACACACACACACACTCTCTCTTTGTCTTATCACACACTTAGGCCACATTTCTATTTATATATTCAAGCCTCCATGATCTATGGCATTGCATAATTTTTAAGTTTCCTAAATCCCAACAAATTTTTCAAATGTTATAGGATTTTGAAAAAAATTCTGTAAATCCTTTCATATCCTTATTTTTATATTTACTTTCAATTAAGATAAATATAAATAAAATCAATCCTTATCAAGACATGTTAGCAAACTTATAAACTAAAATTAATTTTTTAGTTAATAACCCCAAGGGTAACTTAATTGGCAAAGCTAAATGTCCAATGGTTTGCTTTACTCAAGGTTCAAACCTTGGTCAAAATAAATTATTGGAATTCTTTAGGGTCAGATAGAAACCGCCTTCCCTTGAAGGGAAGGAGTTTGTGTGGGGATACTTATCTACCAAAAAATAAAATAAATTTTTTAAGTTAATAGGCTTGTATCCTAATAATATCAATCTATTCAATTTGAAATTTTAGAGAGAAATGTTGAAATTCAAACAAATGATAACTATATCTTAAATCTTGAAATTAAAAAGAAAAACTCTACCCAAAAATTCCTTTTGGAATTATTTCATTTTGTATATCCATATTCATAACGAACTTCCAAGTTTGTTTTGGATAACTAACACAAGAAAATATCCACAACGAACTTCCAAATTTTTTTTGGATAACTAACACAATCTTTTTTATTTTTGGAAATACAATGAAAACTAAAGCAACATCAAATAAAGCCCTATACTGGGCACAATCTTGGGAGACTAACTCCCCTCAAGTCATTACGAAGCAATTCCAAACAAGCCGTTGGAGGGACATCCAGCACAATCAGTTGTCCATCCTGATGAGGTGCATGAGTAGCAAGCCAATCAGCAACAAAATTGCCTTTTCTATAAGTATGACTAAGCTGAATAATTCAGTCTCTTTGAAGCATGCTACGAGCTCGGATGATTAAAGCAGAAAGAGGATGACTTACGTCACACCCTTTTCTTATAAATTCCAAAGCCACCTTGGAGTCACGCTCCACAAAGACTCTCCTAAATCCCTTATGCCAAGCCAGATCCATACCTGTCAAGAACCGCCAAATTTCCGCTGAAGTAGAAGTACCACTCCCAAGGAATTTTGTAAAACCAGTTAACCAGTTACCAGCAGCATCCCTTATGACTCCACCACATGCAGTCCTTTGCCCACTGTCTATGCTGGAACCATCCACATTAAGTTTAACATAACCCTCAGAGGGAAAATTCCAGTGAATAAGACGTTCCTCTCTTCTAAGCTCCTGATGACCAATCTTAATAAGGGTTTCATTGGCCAATTGAATATTACCACAAGTGTAGGTAATGCGCCTAATGAGACTATACTTCGAGGTGCTAGTTTGATCAAAGATCGCCTTATTTCTTTCCCCCCACAAACACCAAGCTATCACCCCAAAATACAAAGGTCAAGTTCGATCAGTTTGAAACAGACCTTTTTTTGAAAAGCAAACAGGAAACATAAAAACAAAAAAAGAAACTAGGAACACCTCCTAGACCAAACTACTCCTACATAGTCCCTTTCAAGTTTGTCACGACAACCAGAAGGAGGCGAGTCAAACTCTTGTAAAGACCAATCAAAGGAGTAGGCAAAAGAGGCCATCCAATCGGCAACCCCATTCCCTTCCCTATGAATATGGGAAATTCTAACCCTCCAATTCCAATCCAGCATATTCCTTATGCGCAAGACCAAGTTAGAGGCTGGATGATGAGAGCTGCACCCTTCTCTTATGAAAAACTGGGCTACTAAGGAATCACCTTCAAGCCAGACAAAACGGAAACCTTTCCTCCATGCAATCTCAAGCCCAAGGAGACAACCCCAAAGTTCTGCTAACAAAACATTACCACAGCCAAGATTTTTACAAAAGCCAACAAGCCACCTTCCACTAGCATTCCTAAATACACCCCCACAAGCAGAATCTTCTCCATTATTCATACTTGACCCATCCACATTGAGCTTAACCCAAGGGTCCGAAGGAAAAACCCAAGAAACTAATTTCTCTTTATTCGAGTTAGTCTCAAGACCAGCAACCCGAAGCGTGTTTTCTGACCAAGAAAAATCTTCACCATAGACCATAGCAGCTCTAAAAGTGCCATAAGCAGGAACAGAAGATCCCTGAAAAATTTTCTTATTCCTAGCTTGCCAAATGAAACAGGAAATGATACCAAACAGAAGAGGCCATGATGGCAAATTGGACCAATTACGATCCTCAGAGATATTGGACAACACCCATTGCTGAAGATTAAGAGAGAAAAAAATCCTCCCAAGCCTCTCGCTTAACTGCAATCTCCCACACTTTTTTTGCTGCAATACAATCTCTAACCGCATGTAAGGAAGTTTCCGTAAAACAATTGCACAGATGACATATATCTGAACCCGCCATGTGCCGTCTGCAGCGCCTTTCATTTGTCAAAATTTTATCTCCTAACAACAGCCAAAGGAACGTACGAATCCGTTCAGGTCCATGCCACTGCCAAACGCGATTCCAAGGTAAATTGGTAGATTCCTCGTTACCCCTGGATATGGCCATATAAGCGGACTTCAGCGAAAAACTCCCATCAGATGTCCTTGTCCACAAAATTCGGTCATGACCATTAACATCCGAAGGAGGAAGGATGTTATTAATACGAGCATTGACGTGATCGGGAAGACTATGCTGGAAAGCCCCCCACATCCAACTTCCGGAGGATGAGACAAGATCAGAGACCATTAGCTGATGATTTATCTGAGAGGGATCAGAAATAGCAGCATAGGATGAGAGTGCACCACAACCCGGAACCCACGGGTCATCCCAAAATTGAGTAGAATTTCCATTACCTAGCAAAATTCTGGAATGCTGTAATATCACAAGCCAAGACGAAACAATTGCTTTCCAAAGAGAGGAGCTATTCCGAGTAGCAGAAATATTAGGAACCAAATCAGACTGAACTTTATACTTGCTCTTTAAAACTCTAGCCCAAAGCGCGTCTGGATTAGAAAGGATCCCATAACCAATTTTCATAATAAAAGCCCTGTTAACTTCCTTCATTTTCCTCAGACCCAGCCCTCCATGATCTTTATCCATGCACAACTGATCCCACGCAACCAGATGAGGACGAGTAGATGCTCTATTAGAACCCCACAAAACCTCCTAATATGTTTCTCAATATCATTGCAGATTCCGAGAGGAACAACAGAAACTTGCATTGTGTAGGCTAGAATAGCTGAGAGAACAGCTTTCGAAAGTGTAATTCTTCCTGCTAGATTTGTCTGAATCCATAGGTGAAGATCCATGGAGAAAAAGTCAGTACGGTTATCAGAAGGAACCCAATGCTCCCATAATTCCCTGGCACCAGGACAATCTCTAATGGCATGTAAACTATCCTCAAGATTATAATGACATCTCAGACACGCTGCATCTGTAGCCATGTGACAATGCACTCTATGAACATTAGTTAAAAGAGAACCTCTGTAGAGAAGCGATAAGAATTGTCTAATACGTTCAGGACCAGGCCAAGCCCAAATAACCTTCCAAATCCTATCCTGATGATAATGCGAGGTACCCATGAGATAGTTATAAGCTGATTTTACTAAAAAAAACCCCATCTTGGCAACCTGCCCAAATAACACGGTCCGGAGAAGGATCCACTGTAGGAGGGAGCACACTACGAATCTTGTCTAATACTGAAGTAGGAAGAAGGTGCTCGAATAAATGCCAGTCCCAATTACCATAACAAGTTACAAATTGAGACGTAGACCAATGAGTCATAATAGGAGGAATAGGTTGAACGGCCAGAGAAACAAGTTGAGGACATCCTGGCACCCACGAATCCATCCAAAAGGACGTAACAACCCCATCCCTTAAAATGATACGAGAATTCTCTAGAATCTGAGGCCAATACTTAACAATAGCCTTCCATAAACTAGAATCATTTGTTGAAGCCGAGATACTTGGAATGAGCCTCTCCTCCACCTTATACTTGCTACGAAGGACCCGAACCCATAACGAATTACGATCAGTCATGATACGGTGACCTAGCTTCATGATAAAAACCATATTATTCTCTTTAATTTTACGGAAACCAAGTCTCCCTACATTCTTCGGCAAACAGACCGTCTCCCAAGAAACCAAGTGAGCTTTCCTTTGTTCATAAGTTCATTCCCAATCTTGTTTTTATTAAATATGCTCTTCACGTTGAATCAAGAATTCCTTAGTGAAAAGTTAATGGGCAAAACTATATTGGATTATATCAAGCTTTCTATCAAATTGTGATTACTACGAATAACAATAATGTGACAGTGGGAGATTTCAAACCTGAAAGAAAATGTACACCAAATCATGGTGATTTCTTTAAATACACTTGGTGGTTTAAAGATGATTCAATTTTTTTGAGGTTTCAAATCTCCCCTATCAAATTATTGCTTCGGTTTTGAAGAGCACGGTTTGAAAGGTTTGTATTTTGTTTTCTTTTTAATTTTATTTGCTTTATGATAGATGACACCTAGGATTTTATAGTATTTGGTTACATTGATTATATGTTATTTTATAATTTTTTTCATAAAATTGTTGCTTTAATTCGGGTTTTATGGTTTTAATCCATGGTAGAGTTTTGTGTGTATATATATTTTTCTTTATATCAAGGGGATTCATCCTTTATGATTATGTTTCCTTCTGATTTTATTTCAATTTTCATCATTTTAAGTTATATTACAAGAGGATCGTAAAGATCTCGAAAATAATGATATTAACACTAGTTTGGACCTAATTGTGACAATTCAAAGAATGATATATATGCATTTTTTTTTCTTTCAAATTTTACATAATTTAATTATAATTATTCATTTATCTCGATTTGATAGAATCTGTTCTTGAAAATTCTGTGTAAATTTGGTATCTCTGGTCTAAATCCTAGGGTTAACGTGTGCAAAGTCAACCTTGATGGAATTTTCATTTGAGTAAAGAAATTCCATTTAATTTTATTTGAAAAACCCTGCTTTTGCACCTTTTTTTTTGATGATTTTAATTTTTTTTTTTTTATAAAAATAACAGAATCTTCAAATATAATATTAATAAAATGATTTTCACACCCTTTCGTGCCTCCCCGAACGAAAATGCTACACATAACTAATTTTCTTCAAATATATATAAAAATGACATGTGACAATGAAATATACGAGATTTAATGTATTAGATTAATATTATATTTAAAGATTCCAATATTTTAAAAAGGGGAAAATATTTGTATTTTTTTTTTGGTACAAAATATTTGTATTTTAATTGATACAACTTTGTGTCATAAGTGAAATTACTCTGTTAAAATATTTGTATTTTAACTTCTCTTTTCTACAGTAATTAACTTAAAATAATATAAAACTGTTTTTTAAAAATAACAAACATTTCCCCCTTAAGAAAACACATAAAAAATATAGTTTAGCCCCCTTCTTTCTTTACCTGATTTCAAAAATCCATCAAACAAGAGCAAAATTACTCAGTAATAAAATTAAAAAGAAATGGATAATAATTTAATTTAATTACTATTGTTGAGGTCCACATTGTCCCCTGAGAGAGTCGCAGCTAGGGGTGTCAATATGGGTTGACACGACACGAATTCGACACGACACGAATTCGACACGACACGAATACATCAACACGAACACGACACGAATTTTCATTCGTGTCAAAATCTTCAACACTGACACGACACGAATTTTTTGCGGGTTGACACGACACGACACGAATAACACGCAAAATAGGAGACACAATGGTAATTGACAAAAAATATTTAAAGAATAGATCGAAAATAAAGAAAAAATTAAAAAATAATAATAAAAAAATAAAAAAATAATAATTAAAAATAATACGGGTCGACACGAACACGAATTCATAAACACGAACACGACACGAATTTTTTGCGTGTCATTTTTTCCAACACGAACACGACACGAATTTTTTTACGGGTCAACCCAAACACGAATTTTCGTGTCGTGTCGCGGGTCGACCCGCGTGTCAAAACCCATATTGACACCCCAGTCCCAGCTGAGATAAGAACTGGTGCAGCAGTAAATAATGACAAAAAAATAAAAAAATAAAAAAATAGAGAGTGAGTGTGAGAGAAAGAAAGGCACAGTTACAGAGCAGCATGATGCATGAAACCTTTAAAGCCACAGGACATGAAAACATGGATTGGAGGATGAAAAGCCAAGGCAGCATGCACTTTGATGAATGGATGGATCATGGATGGATGTGTGGAGATGCTTTAATATGCTCTTTAGGATTTGACATGTGTCCACTCTCTCACTACACTCACCCAACCCAACCACACTCTTTTTTATTGTCCCTTTTCCTTTTCAAAGCATTTTCCTACCTATAAAATTTTCATTTTTTATTCATTTTTTTTTTAATAAACAATTTTGGGGTCATTTTTTTCTCTCTTTCTTCTACCCTCCCATTCTTCAACTTCCAATTCTCAACACCAACCCACACCACACCCAGGTATGCACACACACACATATATGATATATATAAAAAAGAATATTATCGAAGAAAAGAACATAGCTGAGCTGTTATTGTTTTATGGGTCAAGATTGAGAAAGGAAAAAAAATAAAAAAACACCCTTGTCTTGTTTTTTTGTTGTTAATGATGCTTTGTTCCTTTTTTTCCAATCCATGGGTTTCAGGTGTCAAAGTAAGAAGAAATAGGAGAGAGAAAAGAGAGTGAGAAAGGAAGGGAAGGAACCAGACCCTACATAGTTGACAAAATTAGGTAGTGGCACTTTTTTTTCTTTTTTTTTTTCACTTCCTTCTTATGCCTTCTTTCATTCATTGATTTTGTAGTAATCATTACTAGAGAGAGCGCGCGCCTGTGATGCGTTGCCTCAGATCCAGGCAACTCATGGTGGTATGTGAAAAAAAGTGTGTCATCTTTTTAGGGTTTCCATGTGATTCTTGAGACTTTACCTTTTCTGGGTTTCTTTCTCATGACCTCTTTCTCTTTCTTGTGTTTAGAGATAAGGGGTGTTTTTTTTTTTTTTCAATTTGTCTCCTTTTTAATATTTTTGAGCGCAATCTGATTTTGTGCTGATAAAGTTTGTCTTTTTATTATTTTTAATAATGTTTTTCAGGCTTTTTCCCTCTCACTAGAGTTGACAAAGTTAGATAGAGGAGAGTTCAGAGAAGAAATTGGTAATGTTTGAAAAGGGTGTGGCATAGCTATTGTATGGTTAAAATTTCCAGAATTGGAAGTCTGGATCCGTTGTTGTTGACCAGATCTGACTACCCCATTTCACTTTCACAACTTTTTAGCTAGTTCATGCCTTGCATCGCCTGAATTTGCCTATTCTCTTTCTTATAGGGCTACTTAGGAATGGAAAATGCCACACTTCACATTCCAAGATCCTTTTCAATCAGAAAAGCAGGTGATCAATTAGTTGAAGTATGACAAGTTTTGTGATACCTGAGGGATGGGAGGGTAACTTTTTGTCCTACCTAGATAGGGATTTTCAATGGAGGAGATGTCGTTCGCGGTTGCAGTGCCATTAAGAGTAGGTAATTCAGTCTGTGATAACCCAACCGTAGCTACCCACATGGAGGTATCCAGATTTAAGCTGATGGCAGATGCAGGGTTGTTATCTAATTCTGTCACTGAGATTTCTACTGAGACGGTTGCAGGTTCTGATGATAGTCATAGTGGTGCCAATTTGGAGGATGAAGTTGGTATTACAGAAGTTACACCACCAAAACAGGATATGGAAGGAGAAAGTCCTTTGTCGGATATGATATCCCAAAATAGAAGCACTTTGGTTCCTGGTGATGAAGTTTTAACCCAAGAAATTGATGAGGATGATTCATTGTCATTGGAAGGTGATCAGATTATTGATAGCTCGTGTTCTCATTCAGCAGTCAGTGAGAACAGTAGTGTATATGGAGAGGAGTTCATCAGTTTTGATGCTACTTCAGATGTTGGGACACTGAGTTCCATAGACATAGAGAAGAGCATCTGTGCTGTGAATATTGTTGCCCAGGCTGCTGATTTGGGGGAGTCAAATGTTGACACAGATACTATGAGTGAGCCCCTTGCTGTGGCAGTGAGCCTTGAAGAAGAGACTGGAGTTGGATCTGGCCTAAATCCTTCTACGGCAGTTCTTCAACAGCTGCCTCAGGAAAAAGGGGTGAGTGGAACACTTGCTCGGAGTGTTTTCGAATTGGATTATGCCCCACTTTGGGGATTCATATCTATGTGTGGAAGAAGACCAGAGATGGAAGATGCTGTTGCAACTGTCCCTCGATTTATGAAAATTCCTATTGAAATGCTAATTGGTGATCGGGCAGTTGATGGAATAAAAAAGTGTTTTAGTCAGCAGACAACTCATTTCTTTGGAGTCTATGATGGCCACGGTGGCTCTCAGGTAAAGTTTAATTTGTTCATTCTTAACAAGATTCTTGTGTCCAGTGACTTTAGCCTTCTCTATGTAACCCTTCACGAAGAGCTTGCTTTCCTCATTCAGGTGGCAAAGTATTGTCGTGATCGTATCCATTTGGCCTTGGCTGAGGAAATAGAACTTGTCAAGGAAGGTCTAATTAGTCGAAGTATCAATGATGGTTGTCAAGATCAGTGGAAAAAAGCTTTCACCAATTGTTTCTTAAAGGTTGATGCTGAAGTTGGAGGAAAAATTAATAATGAACCTGTTGCCCCAGAAACTGTAGGCTCCACTGCTGTTGTTGCTGTTATCTGTTCATCTCATATTATAGTTGCAAATTGCGGTGATTCAAGAGCGGTTCTATGTCGCGGCAAAGAACCCATGGCATTATCAGTGGACCATAAAGTAAGTTGCTTCTAGAGTTCTAGCTATAGTTTTGCATCTCCTTTAAAATGTTAAATTTTTAACTGGTGATTTGTGGCTGTGATATTTAGCCAAACCGAGATGATGAATATGCAAGAATTGAGGCAGCTGGAGGAAAGGTGATACAATGGAATGGCCATCGAGTATTTGGTGTTCTTGCAATGTCAAGGTCCATTGGTATGTACTTCTTAATCACAGATTTTACTTTATTTGGGGTGTTTCTCTTGTGTACTATCTTGAGTTTCGTGGAAGTCTTTTAGTGAGGGTCACTGATACAAGGGCTTCCTTTTCTCAATACATTTGTATTTATTATCTTAGTTTACAAATGAAAAAAGTAGATGCTAGTTGCATTCTCTTTGTATTTACTCTAATTTCTAATGGATTTGATTTACTTGAAATGTATAAATGTCCAGTCAAACAATAATACTGAAATGGTGAGTTTCCATTCATTTTTTGACGAGTAAGCTATTTTTAAAACTTGGGTGAGTTGGATGCTGATATTTAGGAGATAGTTACATGCTTATCAAAAAATGAATGGTAGAAAGAGCACTTGCTTTTTCAGTATTATAGCAGGACTATAAATTTTTCCTTATAAATCACTTAAGAATTTGTTTGGATGAGGGGTAGTGAAGTGGATGAAAGGGGAAGGATTGAAAGAGAATAATTCCCCTATTTGGGAGATTAAATTGAAAAATTTATCACTTTTGTTCCCCTCTGAATTGGAATAATGAGAGGGAATATCTTTGCTTTTATTTTAAAATATGTCATTTATGATTTTACCTCATAAATTGGGCTACTTAGAAGTTCAGAAGGATTATATTGAAATTCTATACTTATAATGGATTATCTTTCCCTTTATTCCTTCATTAATCATCCAAGCACGGGGAAGAAAATTTTCCCCATTCCATCCCGTTCTCTCCAAAACATGTAAATATACCCTACATAGCCCTTTGCAGCCAGTCTGCAATACTTATGGAAGATGTACCCTGTGGAACATAAACTATAAATGTTGGAGCTATTAGCGCATCTATGTTATTTTTTGGTTTTCAGAATAAATACTGTTTTTGTTAGGTTTTGTTGGGGTACAATGAATAATTTGCACTTAATGTCCAATTGACCTAATTGCTTATATATTAGTATAGTTGCAATAACAAAGCAAGTCTATGTATGGCAAGACATTATGATTATTTTGCTTGTTAAATATTTCAGTATAGGCAATTTGGTTTTGATATTTCTCAAACCAAAGTCTGCTAGAGGAAATTTTGAAGTAGTAGCCCTAGTACCTCCTTTCATCCTCTTCTTTTCATTGTGCACCTTTCGGTGTTAAACTGGGACTTCATTATAAGTAAAAAACTTGTTCTCTATTTCTAATAAAAATAATATAGAACATCTGATTGGCTTACAGTAGCTATCTTATTGTTCTTTCTAATGACTGTTTATTATTATTTATTTTATTTTGAACATTTCTGATTATGGAAACTTTACATGATGTTGAGGGCCTTATGGACATTTGATTTCTGTTCGTGTCCTTGTCTTTTTCTTTGTGCTAGTGATTTCAGCACCTATTGCTTGTAATTTGTAACAGTAGGGCACTATCGAAATTTGGAAATCTTTACCGGACCAAAACTCTAAATCCTCGTGTTTAATTCTTTGATTTGAATGGATAATGCACAAAATTGGCATCTTTTTGTTTGTTCTGCAATGTTATTTTTTCGCATGCAAAATGATGATTATCAGCTTGCGTGTCTGTCCAACTGGGAAACCTGCAATAATTATGCAGTTGTCTATTCAGCTGAAATGTTTCTGCTTACCCTTGTTGTGACTTTTCAGGTGATAGATATTTGAAGCCATGGATTATTCCAGAACCAGAAGTTACGTTTCTTGCTCGTGCGAAAGATGATGAATGTCTCATTCTGGCCAGTGATGGTCTGTGGGATGTAATGACGAACGAAGAGGTGTGTGACCTAGCTCGGAGACGAATACTTCTCTGGCACAAGAAAAATGGCATGGAACTACCCTCAGAAAGAGGAGAGGGTATTGATCCTGCTTCACAAGCAGCAGCAGAGTTCCTAGCAAACCGTGCTCTCCAGAAAGGAAGCAAAGATAACATCACTGTTATTGTGGTTGATTTGAAACCTCAAAGAAAATTTAAGACCAAGACATGATGATGAATTCAACTGCACTTTGTTGTTTGAAGATGATTGAACGATAGAAAGCTTAATATAATCCAATATAGTTTTGCCCCATTAATTTTTCACCAGGGCATATATTGAATAGCACTCTGTACTATAATACATCCACGTTCACTAGAACTCTCCACTAATTAAGAGTCTCTTTGTTTACTGTGCTGCCATTGGAGCTATGTAAATCTTAGCTGCTTTGTTGTAGGGATAGGAGACTAGTTCCATGCCTTTGACATCTGTCAGCATATTGTATTCATTATTATTATGCCTCCGAGTACAAAAAAGCTCTGTGAGGTATTTTACTTCATCTTCATATTTTAGCTTGCGTGTTTATAAAGAAGCAGTAGCTAATTGTTAAGAGTGGCTTTCAAGTTGTGATCCACTGTCACAGGTTTTTTTGTTACTTAAGACCTCCTAATTATGTAGCAAGATGGAGCTTAGTCAAGAAATATGTGTCGGTGGTGGATTAATATCAATGGCCATGATCCAAGTCCAGTGGTTATACTGCAGCAATGATGGTGGGGGACAATGATAGGCAAGGGTGCATAAGAAGATTCGTAGTTTCTTTATTCTTTTTTTGTGGATTTTGAATGGTGAACCTGTGCATGTCGTAGTTTTCCACTTAATTCTGAAGGTATCTAGTTGTAAATAGGAAATTGGCTTATCATTTATTGGCACATCTTGATCCTTTTTTCTTAAAATGTTTAGTTCCTTGTTGCTTGAGATATTTTCCTTTTCACCAAATTTTGATGAAGCTGTTTCACTTGGTCAGGTATGCAAATATTCAATGAGGTTGCAATGCATTAATTTTCTAACGTGAACCAATTCGAGGTAGATATTTTTCGTCTGATTAAAATTGAACCAAGGTGTTAGCCACCTTTCGATCTGATTAGTTTGGTATGAGATAAAAACTAGAGTGAAAAATTCAGGATCAGTTTTCAATTTAAATTTATTAAAAAAATTGATGTATAAATTTTTCAGTAGCACAATTGGACATGTTTTTTCATAAACAACTTTTACACGTCACTTCACCAATGGTTCAGGTGATAATTTGGCTTTCTACCAAAAGTTTAAATTTTTTTGTAACTTTTCCAAGACAAATTTACTTAAATGCCACGTCAAAAAATAATTTTATCAAACTGCCACGAGGGCAAGTTCGCCCAGAGCAGTAGCGAATTTGGTATGCTGATGTGTCAGCTTTCTGGTGGTGTCAGAGTGCTTCTGACACAGGCGACCTCTGCTGCATGCAAACCACGTGGCCTGGCAAGTGAGGCATTAATTTCAATTGAGGTCGCCTGTGTCATAAGCGAACTCTGACACCACCAGGAAGCTGACACATCAACATATCAAGTTCGCTACTGCTCTGGGCGAACTTGCCCTCGTGGCAGTTTGGTAAAATTGTTTTTTGGCGTGACATTTAGGTAAATTTGTCTTCTAAGAGTGGCACAAAGGGCACTGTTCCAAATTTTTTATACTTATCAAGCTACTGTTGAGTGTTGCCTTTCTATAAACCTTAAAAAAAGAGATATATATTGCATTTGAAATGATAAAAATATTGAATAGATTTAATCATATTTAATTCAATTTGAAGCTTTTATTAAAAAGTTAAGATTTTAATCTATTTCCAAATAAAATTTTCTTGGAAAATCTTATATCATTTAATTAATCATATCATATATAACAATTTTCATAAATTCTTTGTGCTTTGTTTTGGCAAGAATCATTTGGAGATATTTTATTCATTACATCTTGCACCTTAATTTAGCCGAGGGTTAAAGTAGACAAGATGATCGCTTGGTCATGCCCTCCAACTGATTGGGTCAAGCTTAATGTAAATGGAGCTCAAGCTGGAAACAGACTTAAGTCTGGATGTGGAGGTGTTATTCGAGACCTATCAGGAGCTTGGGTTACTGACTTTTGTAAAAATTGAGGTCCGAGTACTATCTTGCATGTAGAATTATGGGCTTGTTTGGAAGGATTGAATCTTGCTTGGGACAAGGGATCTAGAAGAGTGTGGTTGGAGGATGATTCCCTCTCAGCCCAACAACTTATATAGAATGGGTGTCAGAATGATCATCCTGCTGCTATTTTGGTGTAGCGAATTAAGAGCATGTTACAAAGATGTTGGCAGGTCCATATTTCCCATATTCATTGCGAAGGAAATGGAGTGGCTGACTTTCTAGCCTCGTACTCTTACAATTTTTCCTGGGCAATTCAAGTCTTCAATGAACCTCCTCCAGGATGTCTAGAGAGTCTGTATAATGACACCATTGGTGTCCACTGGTCTAGGCTATGTGCTTAGTTTTCTTTTGTTTTTGTTTTTAATTTCCTATTTTGTCCCAAAAAAAATTTAGCCATCCGTTATGCTCGACTTTTGATATAAAAATATTGGCATCTTTTTCACTAATTTTTATTATCATTGTTAAATTTAGGGGTATATTAGTATTTTCAGACGTCCAATATGTACATCTGTTTACCTTAGATTAGTACACCTATTTATTAACCAAGTGTTTTGTTGTAAGTGGTTGACTAATTTGTTACTAAGTCATAGCTGAGAACTCTATTAATATAGTTACTGTTATAAGTTATAAGTACGATTCATTGAATATAAAAGATATTTCAGAAATACTTTCTATCTCTCATTTTCTTCTCTCTCTTACTTTACTTTTCTTTCATTTTCCTTCGTCTTCTTGATGGTATACCCTTCTGAAGGGCCTGATACAAATCACTAACCAACAATGGCTTCCACATCACGATCACAAACCACTTCGACCGAATCATCACAAGCAAACAAAGGATCTGCGTCAATGACCAAGAAACATAGTCCTTTGCTATTCAATCACCAAATCTCTGTCAAGTTAATAGAAAGAAACTATCTTTTGTGGAATCAGATTGTGGATCCAGTTATAACCTCACATTAGTTGCATCCATTTTTGGTGAACCCAAAGATACCGCTTTTGTTTGAACCTGAGCAAAATCATCTGGACTAGATCTTAAATCCAGAGTACACAGAGTGGCTTCGTTAAACCCAAAGATACTTGCTATGTTAAATCACAGGCCTCTCATAAAGTTCTTTTGGAAGGGATACTGGACTATGATGGTTTGTACAAGTTTAGTGCAATTGAGTTGTCTATCAGTCAAGGCAGCATAGTTTTAGTTCTACATCTTGCAATTATGTTTGTAGTTCCTCTTATGTTTCTTTACCTACTAGTCAACTTGATACTGATGTAATTGTGCCTCCAATAACACAAAGCAACCTTATGCTTTCTAACTACATGTATTCACTATGGCAATGTAGTTTACGTGACGCTTTGTTCATGACCGATATGTTATTATCAATATCATGTATGATATTAAGTGCAGTTACAATCACATTGGTTGAATTAAAATACGGCTAAATTTTTTCTTTTTAAACATTGAACATTTTCTGTTTAAAATACTTTTCGTATTTAAATCAAATCGAAATTATAATTATAACTGAAACGTAATGCGAAATAATAAAACATTGCTTCAATACATCATAGACTACTTATAGGATACTACCATGAAGTTCTTATAAACAATATGGTGAAAAATTCTTTGTTTTCATTTCTGACACGGAACAACCTTTGCGTTTTCTAAAACTGGGACTAATTCACTTAATCATTAATTCCAATCTTTTAATATATTAAGCTAGGCATCTTGGGCTTTCCAATGGCATATTATAAACCTCTATTGGAACTATATAGCTCAAGATATGTCCGTTGCAAGCTAACCGCCTCAAACTAGACATCCGAAAAATGAGCAACGACTTGTCTAATGCCTCCTATTAGGGCAGACAAAATGGGCTCGGCTCGGCGGGATGACCTGCCCTGCTTTCCAAACGAGGCTGGGTGGGTTAGTGTAAAATAGGTTCTGATTAGTGGGCCAACCCACCCCGCCCGCCAAAAGTGGTGGGCGGGCTAGCTCATTTTTTGACGGGTTATCGGCGGGGCAGGACACCCGCTTTGCCACCTCTACCTCCTATGTCCTTTCTTAAATTTTAATCTCAAGACATGGTTTAAATCATCTAATGTGATTTCCAACTTAACCAAATGTCATTTAAAAATGTCTCACAACATTATTTTACAGTTTCGAGTATATTTTGCTTAATTACCGTTTTACCCCAAAACTCTTACTTATTGCACTTTTTGCCCAAATGTGACTTTAATTCATTTAATTAGACATTTAACCTAATTAATTGTCATTATGGATGAATAAAAATTTAATCACATGCAATGTCCATAATTTACAGGTTAGGGTTATTATATTTACGCCCTCACCTTTTTAGAATTTTGACCGCAAAATTAGGAACATACATGTCCCTGAACTCAGGATACTGCCGGAGAAGCTCATCTTCCCGCTCCTTAGTGGACTCTTCAGGCTTTCTGCCTTCCTAATGAACCTTTACCATCAGAATCGATTTATTCCTCATCCGTTTCACATCTCTGTCAAGAATTTTCAATGGCCCCACAAGAATCTTCAGATTCTCCCGTATTAGAATATCATCGGGCTGCACAACATGTGATTCATCTCGAATATACTTTCGAAGCTGAGAAATGTGGAACACATCATTCAGATTCGCCAATTGCGGAGGTAAAGCAAGTTGATAGGAAACCGGTCCTGCCCTGTGGATTATCTTGTAGGGTCCTATGAATCTAAGAATTAGTTTCCTTACCCCAAGAGCTTGCCGCACACCAGTCACAGGCGACCGTCTCACAAAAACATGTCACCCTTCACTAAACTCAAGAGGTCGATGCATGTGATCGTAATAGCTTTCAAAATATCCTCCAACATCTGAAGGGTCCTCTCAATCTGACCATTCGTCTGCGAATGATAGGCACTACTCAGTCTCAATTGACTGTCGAAAGCCACTTGCAATGCTCCCCAGAAGCGAGAAGTGAACTTTGAATTTCGATTACTAACAATGCTCCTAAGAATCCCATGAAACCTCATAATCTCCTTCACATAGAGCCGAGCTAACTTGTCAGCAAAGAAGTCTACTCTCATTGGCATAAAAGGGCGAACTTTGTCAACTTGTTCACAATCACACATATGGAATCATAACCAGTCTGAATCAATGGCAAACCCCACTACGAAAACCATAGAGATACTCTCCCATTTTCATTCCTGAATATCAAGAGATTGGAGCATACCAGAAGACTTTTGATGTTCAATCATTACCTTTCGACAAATAAGACACCGGGAAACAAATTTGGCAATATCTTTCTTCATACCAGGCCACCAGAAATTTCTCTTCAGGTTCTGGTACATCTTTGTAGCATCTGGATGTATAGTGAACTAGCCCTTGTGAACCTCAGCCATCACTTCCTCTACTAGCAAGCCCTTAGGCGCGACAATTATATTCTGATTACAACAATAAACCTTGCTACAAGGTCTAAACTCTCAGGCTACCCTTCAAAAACTGGAGAAATTTACTTCTTGTTCCTTCTATAACAAAAAATTTGGTTAGTGTCAATCAGTTTGCAAAAGACAATGACATTTACTTTGAATTTCATCCACTTACTTGCTATGTTAAATCACAGGCCTCTTATGAAATTATTTTGGAAGGGATACTGGGATATAATGGTTTGTACAAGTTTAGTGCAATTGAGTTGTCTACTGCACTAAGTCAGTCAAGGCAGCGTAGTTTTAGTTCTGTATCTTGCAATTCTGTTTGTAGTTCCTTTTACGTTTCTTTACCTACTAGTCAACTTGCTACTGATGTAATTATGCCTCCAATAATGCAAAGCAACCCTTTGCTTTTTAACTACATGTATTCACTATGGTCTATGGCAATGTAGGTTAGGTCATTTACATTGTGATGCTCTCAAAATTGTTCTTAACTCTTGTCATATTCCTATTCCTAATAAATAAATCTCAGTTTCTATTATGCCTATTTTTTGGAAAAGGCTCATCGTTTACCATCTTATACATCAACAACTAAGTATGATAAATCTTTTGATCTTTTTTATAGGGATATATCGGAACCAAACCCTGTTAAATCCACTGTGGGATACACATATTATATCTCGTTTGTTGATGTTAATACAAGATTTACATGGCTTTATCCCCTAAAGATAAAATCAAAAGGGAGGTTATACTTACTATTTTTTTACTACTTCTTACTATTAATCTTATTATCGTTGGATCAAAATCAAATCAAAGGCTCACACTTGATATTACTTTGTAACTGTTGATTTAATTTTGATCCAACGATAACAAAGTTAGTAGTAAGAAAAAATGATAGTAAGTATAACTTATCCTAAGATCTAAAGCCATTACTATCTTTAAAGAGTTTCATGCCCTTATTTCTAATCAATTTCAAACCACTATTAAAGCTCTCCAAACAAACTGGGGTGGTGAATACAAACTTTCACATAACTCCTAAAACAGTTGGAAATTGTTCAAACTAGCCTGTCCTCAGACTCGTCACCAAAATGATGTGGTTGAAAGGAAACATCACTATATTGTTGAAATTGCTCTTATTCTCCTTGCCTATGCATCTCTACCCCTTAAATTTTGAGACCATGCCTTTATTTCAATTGTACACCTCATTAATTGCCTTCTTATAGTAGCACGAAACTTCATGGTTCCTTACATAAGCTAATACAAAATTGTTCCTGATTACAAGTTTCTTAAAGTGTTTGGATGTGCTTGCTTCCCATTTCTTCAGCCATATAATAGACACAAGATGGAATTCATATGTAGTGAATGTCTATTCCTTGGTTATTCCCCCAATCACAAAGGACACAAGTGTCTTAACTCAGAAAGACGACTTCTTATCTTTTCAATGAAAACAAGTTTCTATATCCATATTGGTTCAAACTTAATCCTTTCTTCTGTACTCAGCAATAATCATTGTCTCCTATTATAAGTATATTTCCTAAATCTATTTATCATTCCTCCTTTATCATTATACCTTCTTCCACAACTAGTTCATCTCCCACAAATGCTTGCTTTCCAGCCAATTCCTATTTTGGTCTTTCTTCTCCTTCATCACCCATTCACCATTCTAATTCCATCCCTTTGAGTTTTATTCCTAATTGTTCCAGAAAATTTCCTAATCCTTCCACTCCTAACACTTCGGCCTCTCATTCCTCTGGTGATCCAAGTGTTCATTCCACTCCATCCTCATTTTCTTCAAATATAAGTTCCAGTTCAGAATACCAACCATCAGATTCTCTTAGCCCTTCCTCTCAAGTTTGTTCTATTACCAACAAATCCAGAGCAATTCATAGACCACAAGCTTTGGTCACCTATCTTGAACCAAACTCTGTAAAATAGGTGTTGGACAGTCATAATGGCTGTCAGCCAGTGGCAGACCCAGGAATTTACATAAGGGGGGGGTGCAAATATAGAAGATCGTTAGCATAGACATAAAGTACAACTAAAATTGCCAAATAGAGAAAAAAATTAAAACACATCAATCAACTAATTTATCTCTTATTACCAAGATACATGTGGGCTCAACTTGAAGTTGCTGAGAAGACCCCTCCTTTAGAAAAACACGATGAAGATGATGGGGGAGAAATGGACTATTGCTAAAAAATGAATAAAAGTATTAGTGGAAAAAATGGTAAAGATTTCAAGTAAAGTGTATGAAAAATAAAGTTACGATACATTGGTATTTCTTTGAAGTAAAATGATAAGGAACAAATTATCACACTTTAACAAATACAATTTAGCTCACTATCATGTTTGTTTTCCATTGTAATTGGAATAATGTGATTTCAATGAAAATAAACTTTAATTTGATAAAAGAAGTATCACAATACAATGTGTTTTCTTCTCGTGTTTTCATTTTTTCCTCTTAATCTATATTGAGGCATACATTCCCTATATTTAACCATATATACGTTAACAAAGGTTATTATGATTTCTTTTGATTTTATAGATAAATAATAAATATTAGAATTCTTATATTTTAACATCTCATATTCAACTATTCTCCTCACCGTATATTGTTGTGTACTTTTTTTTTTTTTTTTTTTTTAAGTTTGGTAAACATTCATGTACATGTTTGTTGTAGTGTCATAGCAGTAGTAGCATCCCTTTTTAACATTCCTTGTTCTGTGCCTATTTTTATTGTTTTTTGGTAAAAGTTGTGGTTCCTGCTTTGTTTAAGTGTTGCTGCAGTGATAACATGGTTTTTGATCACTTCCTTGTTCTGATACCTACATGGTTACAGTGTTGTAGCAAGGGTAGCACAAAGGAAAATTAGATAAAATTAATAAAGCATATATAAAAAATAAAATTTTAAGGGGGGCAATGGCCCACCCTAGCCCTCCTAATTCTGCCTCTGTTGTTAGCTATGTATGATGAATATGATGCATTTCAAGCTAACTCTAATTTGACTTTAGTACCTCTTCCTCCAAACAGAAGAGTTATTGGCTACAACTAGGTGTTTTGGGTAAAGGAAAACCATGATGACACAATGAATAGGTATAAGGCCAAATTGATGGCTAAACGATTCCTTCAATAGGGAAGATTTGATTACAATGAAACCTTTCCCATTGTGGTTAAACCCATCACATTTAAACTATCTTGACTATTGTTGTTTCCAATGTACGAATCTTAGGCAATTAGATGTACATAATGCCTTTCTAAATAGCTCACTAGATGAGGAGGTTTACATGCAACAACCCCTTAGTTTTGAGCCTACTGACAATGCTCTTGTTTGCATGTTAAACAAGGCTCTTTATGGGTTAAGACGGGTACCAGGGCTTGGTTTGACAAGCTAAAAGCTTCACTTCTGATACTTGGATTTGTTGCTAGCAAATGTGATCCATCATTATTTATTTTCAGAGGCAGAAACACTTGTGACTCATCTTTGGTTTAATCTCTTGTTCAACAACTTGACTCTCAGTTTACACTAAAAGGCCTTGGTGATCTAGATTACTTCCTTGGCATCCAAGTCAATAAATCTGCCTCTAGCAGCTTGGTGTTCACTTAATCTAAGTACATTAAGGCTTTGTTTGGGAGTTTGGATGGGAAGGAAATGAAGGGAATCCAAGGGGAAGGGAGGGGAAGGAAGGGAAGGTAATTGAAGGGTATTCCTTCCCTTGTTTGAAAGTTAAAAAAATGGTAAGGGAAAAATTGGAGGGTCAATGAAATATTTTTACAATTTTACCCCTTTTTAAAAGTTAATATATTTATTATATTTCATAAATAAAATTAAATTTAAAATTTCTAAACAAAATTATTTATATAATTTTCACACTACTAAAAAAGATAATAGTTTCGACGAAAATTCTGTCAAAAAAATATTTTTTTGACGGAATAATTTTCATCGAAAGACGATGAAAGTTTTATCTGATGAAATTTTTTACAAAAATAAATTTTCTTTCAAAATTTACGATGGAATTTAGTTTCCGTCAAAAGTTTAGAAAAAAATGATTTGTTAAAAATTTTCAACAACAAAATTCCATCAAAAGTTTTGACTCAAAAAAGAACTCCGTCAAAAAATTTGGGGGAATATTTTTCGTCAAATTTTTTTGATGAAGATGTGTCCCTACGAAAATTTTGAGGGAAATTTGTCTGGGAAACTTTCTTCCGAATTTAGATTCCGTAAAGAATTTTGACAGAATATTTTTTGTGTCGAAATTTCTTACAAAAATGTTTTTCGTCGAATTTTTTTAAGGAAATATTTTTCGTCGAATTTTTTTGACATAAATGTGTTCCGTCGAAAATTTTGATAGAAATATTTTTTGTCGAAAATTTTGACGAAAATATTTTTGATGAAAATGCGTTTCGTCAAAAATTTCAACGAAATTTTTTTCCGTCAAAAAGTATGATGAAAAATATTTTCGTCGAAATTTTTTGATGAAATTTAGATTCTGTAAAGAATTTTGACAAATTTTTTTTCTGTCAAAAATTTTTAGAGAAATATTTTTTGTCAAAACTTTTTACGAAAATTTTCAATGGAAATGTGTTTTATTAAAAATTTCGAGGAAAATATTCTTCATCGAAAATTTCGACAAATATATTTTTTTGTCAAATATTTTGATTGAAACCGTAAAGAATTTTGACAGAAAAAAAATTTTGTCAGAATGTTTTACAAAAATATTTTCGCTGGAAATGTGTTCCATCGAAAATTTTGACATAAATGTTTTCCGACAAAATTTTTACGGAATTGTTTTCTGTTAAAAAAATTTGATGAAAATATTTTTTCTTGAAAAGTTTAGCACAAATATTTTCATTGAAAGTTTCAACGGAATTTAGATTCTATTAATAATTTTGACTGAATTTTTTTCCAAAACAAATTTATGTCATTGATTATGGCTAATTATTGTTTCGCCTGTATTTTCGACATAATGTGATTTTCGTCAAAAATTTCGTCGTCACTATGTTCGACGAAATATTTTTCGTTGATAAATTTTGTTAGTATTTGAGACTTTCTAATAATATCACATTTAAAAATGATTAATATTTATGTAGTTTTCACATTTTAATTCTAAGGTTAGATAAGTAATTTTTAATAATTCTCCCCTTAAATCTCTCAAATTGGTGGAACTTCAATTTTAAGAAGGAGGATTTAGTAAAAATCCTCAATTCCTTCCCCCCATTTTTTTAAACTTACAAAAAATCAAAGGGCTTAATAAAATCCTCCTCTTCCCTTTCTTCCCCTCCAAAAACCAGCTCCCAAACAAAGCCTAAAGATCTTCTTAATATAGCCCACATGTTAGAAGCTAAAGGAATCTCAACTTCTATGCCTTCAGGTTGCAAATTGTCTAGAAATGGCTCCTATTATTATTATTATGACTTATCACACTGCAAATCAATAGTTGGAGCGCTACAATATGC